>NW_008704083.1:8943179-8973771 GCF_000326865.2 Helobdella robusta
ATTGTTTTCTACGTTGTTCAAATTTATAAACGTCATCATCAAAATAGAACTTCATAATTTTTATTACCATTTTTTTCATCCGCACCATCATTTCATCTTCCTTACCAACGCAATCACCATAACAACGGTCTACATTTATCCAACCATTCATCCATTTATCCAACCATTCATCCATTTATCCAACCATTCATCCATTTATCCAGCCATCAATCTGAACATACAACCGACCAAACAACCATCAAACCCCCGATCCAACTAGCCAACTAACCAACCAGCCAACTAACTAATCAACCAACCACTCAACTAATCAACCAACCAGCCAGCCTGCCAGTAACCAGCAAACCAACCAACCAACCAACCAACCAATCAAGTAATTAAACCACCGACCAGCCAATCAACTAACCAACCAACCAATCAACTAACCAACCAACCGACCGACCAACCAGCCGACCAACCATCCAGCTAACACGTCATTAAGGCTAGATACATCAAGACCATGACGTCAACGTAGAAGGGAAATGATTGACAACCTTGCTTACGTAACACCAACAACTACGACGACGACGACAACAAGATCAGCAGCAGCACCAGCGGCACCAGCGGCGGCAACAACAACAGCCACTTCGTCAACAACAATATCAGCCAGAGAGGCCACCAAAGTTTTAGCAGCAACTACAACAACTGCAACAAAAACCACAAAAACATCAAAGCAAAAAGCAACAGCAAATATTGAGAGTAAAAGTTCAGTTAAAAATAACATTAAAAAAACTTTGCATGGTCTGACAGCATCATTTGTTGATGTGATTGTTGTTGCTGCGATTGTATTGTTAGGAAAACTTTTAGGATTGGGATCAAGGATTCATGTGGCTGGAGATGGTACGTGCGTGTCTTTGTTGTTGTTTATTTTAGTTGTGATTAATTTTTGTTGTGGCGGTTTGTTGTTGTTGTTGTTTGTTTTTAATGCCATGTTTGTTTGAAGTTTTTATTATTACTTCGTTTCAGCAGGTTGTGTCAAATTTGCATGGAGTATGTTGCGTGCAGGTTCTTGCGTTCGTTTGCATATTTATAATCGTGATTCGTGCAGTTCTTTATTAGATGTTTCATGCTGTTGTGCGGCTGTCGTGAGCTGTTGAAACGTGTTTGTTGTTGTTGATTGTTGGTGTCTTTCTTGTTGCTGGTTGCTTAAAAATTGATTTTGCTGCTTTTTATTCAGAGTAATTCTTCTAATAAACGATTTTAAAGTTGATCGTAATCACTTCGTTGAAAATGTTCATTCAAAATTGCTAAACGTCTATATAAAATTTTTAAGCAGTAAATTTGAAAAAATGTAAACTTTTTTTTACAAAATGGTTGAATTAAACGCTGATGAATTTCTTTATCCGTGAAAAAAGATAGAAGAAAATAGTTGGATGGTTTAAAACAAATTGCTCCAAAAGTAAACATAGCAAGCTATATATTACTGAGGGGGAAAATAAAATTAATGAATATACAAATTAATAGTTGAGTAAACAAAGAACGAATGAAAGAAAGAAGATACGAATAAATGAACAATGAATGAATGAATGATAGAATGAAAAGCTGAGTGAATGAATGAATAAGCAAACGAACGAATAAAGGATGAAAAAAATGAACAAATGAATGAAAAACAGAATTAACAAAAAGTAACAAACAGTGAATGATGAACTGAGAGTTTCTTACTAAGATGAATGTTTACTTGACAAATTTGACAACAATCGTTTGTAGTGAAGGAGATGGAAAATGCATTTCTTAGATGTTACCATTCAAGTAAACTTACGCACAACATAAGTTTAAATTGTAGTTAGCTTAATGAAGTTTTCAAAAAAATTAGTAATAAAACGGTATACAAAACACTGATACAATGAGAAAAAAACACAAAAACAATTATTACCAAAAACAGAAAAATAAAAATGTTATTAAAATGAAAAAAATGACTAAATGAAAGAAACGGCTGTCATCTGGAGGCCAATAAAGTGTGCAACTACTGCTCTAAATACGTCTTCCAAGACCATGAAGTCTAACTATAAATTGCACAATTGAGATGAAAAACTAAAATTGAATTAAAATATAATAAAAAGAGAAATAACAGCAAATAATTAAACCGAATTTGAAAAAAGAAATAGAAAGAAATTATGGAATAAGCGGACAAACGAAACAAACAGAATGAACAGTCGTTAAAATAGTGGCGCATTAAAAAGGCATTAACATACAAAAGATGCTGAACAGACGGAAATTTGAAATGAAAAACTAAACATACAACAAAGAATAAAATAGATACATTAAAAAAAATAAACAGTATAACAAACATGCACATATGCATGTTAGGACATATACAGTGTATGTCTAAACAATTTCATTTGAACACCAGGTCAAAATATATTTATAAAACAATAAGCAATACGCTTTTGTTTGAGGTTTAAAAATGACGAAACTTATTTACACATGCAAGATACACACATATACATTGAAACAAAGTACAGATACAATACAAACATTACAGACACACAAATACATAAATACATACACATACAAATAAACGTGAATTTGTATTTTTTTTTCAAAATTGGCCTCTTTGTTATTTGGACTAAAAATTTGAAAAAAGCCATCAAATTTATAGCCTCATTTGTTTATAGATAAATTTAAAAATACAACTAGGCACACATACACAACACATACACAGACACACACTGACACGCACACGCGCACACACACACAAATTTAAAAAAATAAAAATGACCAAATTGAATAAGAAAACGTCGTTGCATGTATGCTAATTCGGATGGGGCTGATTTTTAATTGGAAAAAAGAATGCTTAGGAGCAAATATCTTCAGACCATCAAACTGGGAAACAATATAATCAAAAAAATTTAAATTAAATTAAAGTATTTTCACACAGGCAGACAGACAGACTAGAAAACAGACAGACACACAAACAAACGCATAAACATACACACACATACATACACACGCATGTATACACGTTTATTGAAAAATTAAGAATTGAAACTTACCAGATATTAATGCTTTTGAATAACACTGTATGATACAAAGCTAACTTATAAAAAAAATAATACGTAATTAAGATTTTATCGAAAAACAAACAAAAAAACAAAAAACAAGCATACAATATATACAAAACACACACCTAAAAAAAACAAATAACAAGCATATCAAATATACAAAACACACACCTAAGAAACATATCAAACCAACAAACATACAACAGCAGAAAAGTACAAAAAGTATTTGATTACCGAAAGCAATGGAGACTCAATGGTAATGATATTTGCATTATACGAAGCAATATATGCTGTTAATTTTCTATCGTCTTCTGACATGCTTCTACTACTACTATTACTACTACTAACTACCACTACTACTACTACTACTACTACTACTAATACTACTAATACTACTACTACTACTACTACTGCTATTGTTACCATACTGCTACTACTAATTTCACTACTTTTAACACTACTACTACAGCTGCTACTGCTATTACTACTACTAACTACTATTACTACCATTGCTACTACTACTACTACTGCTACTACCACCGATACTATTACTGCGATGTCGTTACTTACTTTATTTAGTTTTAAATTAATAGGAAATTCCAGAAGGAGTAATGAAAGCTCGGCCTGCATAAAATGTTGGATAGCGGTAATGCATGCCACACACACACACACACACACGCACGCGCACACACGCACACATATACACACACAAATGCACCACACACAAACATACGCATACACACAGCACACTCACATATCAACAGATAGATGTGTATGTGTGAATACAAAAATAATGAAAATAACTTACAAATAAATACAAAGATACAATTGAAAACAGAAAAATGCAAAAAATTATTAGCAATCATCTAGATACAATCTAACCAAACAAATGTCTACCTAAAGGTTTGAAAAAAACACACACATACGAACAATAACAAACAAGCCAATAAACAAATAAATACAGACAGACATTTACAAACATTCATCCAGATAAAAACAAATATGCAAACATAGACAGGCAAACAAAGAGACATAAATTGAAGGCGCCCATCTTGCAGTTGGACAGACTAACGTATTGGAAATTGGAAAAAGCTGCATAAATAAACATTGTAATAAAGAATCTTATGTAAGATGTACACTCATTATACTCTATTAAACATACTACATATACAACGAACCTTTGTACAACGTACGCATATATAACGAACCCATATGTAACGCTCATAAATGCAGCATATATGTCTGTCCACAATTTATACACGCATAAACATAATTTATCGCATGGTGTTTATTTGTTAATCCAGTATAAAAAAAAACCCGCTGGCAATCAATGCCGATTCATTTGAACAACATGACAAAATCTATCACACATGGCATAACACATGCAAATAAAAACACATACAAAAGCATACACTCACACAGACGCACACACAGACGTACACACAGACGTACACACAGACGCACACAAACAGAGAAGAACGATGCACGTCCAACAAACACAATCTCACTTCTGAAACTATTTAGTTATCTGGCTTCAAATGAAAGATTGATTCATTTGATAATGGCAACTAACTACAAGTGCATATGTAGTTACGCGTTTGTGTCTTTGTCTGTCTGTCTATCTCTCTGCCGTATGCGTGCGTATTTAATTATGTATTCAAAGTGTAGTTTCTGATCTAGAGTGCAATAACATTACTGCTGGATATAACTTCCATAGCATCCATAATAATTTCATTGGTACATGAGTGAGGGCTCTAACAGAATTACCAATATTATCACCGCTCATGAGTCATATTGCCAGTTAAAAATAATTGTGAATAAATGATGAATAGTAATGTTTATTTAGTAATGTGAGTGTTTGAAAAAAGGACAAACATATATTATAAGCTTTATTGAGTGAAATTAAAAACCTCAAAATATCAGTAAAAAAACACACACAAAGTAAGCAACAAAAAGAACAAACAAACAACAACAAAAAACACACAAAAAAAAACTAAATTACCAAAAATCAAAGCATCAGCAAAAATTGTAACATCAATATAAGAACATCAAAATAAATAACAAGAAGAACAACAACAACGACAACATCATCATCAACAACATCATCAACAACAACAAAAGCAACAACACATCAAGTTACATAAGCTTATCTACAACACTCTTGATGATATCATGAACAATTGCACGAACGCTACTTTTAATACTAACACAATACTACTATTACTACTTCTGCTGCTGCTACTACTACCACTACTACCACTACTACCACTATCACTACTACTACTACTTCCACAACTATTCCTGCTACTACTTCAACCACTACTATCACTACTATTGTATCTACTACTGCTGCTACAACTAATATCATTTGTAGTGGCATTAGTTTAGTGATTAGGGTATATTATTAAGTAAACTTTAACAATACTACTGGCGACTGATTAAAGTAAAATGTGTTGCCAACTCAGCTAGGTTCAACTGCATACTACGGAATTCATAAATATGATTGATAGTTAACATGATGCCTTTTACATAATATTATTTGTAATTTAGTAGTATATTTGTAATAATTGTGAGTAATTAAGAAAGGTGAACACATACAAACACACGTAAACACACACAGGCACACGTACACACGAGCAAACAAGTCCATACCAGTAAACCAAACATCGAAGAAAATAGTTCGAGAGAATTGACAAGAGCAAATTAAATATACGCCACGACATGCACACGCACACACGCTTGTTTCCCTACGTACATCCGGTATTTTTTGTACAACTACGCGTGTATTTGTATTTGATTGTACGCTCAGACCAGCGTACAAATATATTGATGTGTGTATGTAGTACAGTTATACGCATATAAATATTCGCCTCTATGCTGAGAGTATTTTGTATGGATTTATTCCTTGTATATTTTCAGCACTTGGAAATTTGTATGGGTTTGTCTGCGTGTGTGTGTGTGTGTACGTATTTGTGTGTATATGTATGTATGTATGTGTGTGTGGTAGATGGCACGAGAGCCAGATTAATAAATAGTCAGGTTTTGTACGTGGCTACTGAAAAATCTCATCATGTCGTCGTCGTCGTTGTCGTTGTGGTAATCGTCACTCGCATTCATCATTGTCATCATCAACACTGTTATCATCATTATCATCATCATCACCATCATTACTATTGTCATCATCATCGTATTTTACGTATATAATCACCAGTGATATATTTGCTGAACGGCATTGACAGTACAGTCATCATCGTCATCATCACAATCATCCTGAACAACTCCATCAAAATTTCATCAAAATTTCATCATTTTTTTGTTCTTCTTCTTCCTCATCTTTTTCCTCATCTTCTTCCTCATCTTCTTTCTCATCTTCTTTCTCATCTTCTTTCTCATCTTCTTCCTCATTTCCACCTCCTCACCATCATTTCTTCCTCTCTCATATCAAATCATTTGATTACTTCGCAGTACTTAATTTAACGTAAGTGAATTCCCCTCATAAGCTCGTCTATCCGTTTGTCTGGATATTTGTCGATCTGTCTGTCTGTCAGTCTGTCTGTCTGTGTGTATGCATGTATGCACGTAAGTTAGTGCAACTGTCTGTCTGTCTATCTGTCTGATTGCTTGTCTGTCTCAAGTATTTCGAGTTGGTTTGTTTAATTGATAATCCGCTGTGTTTTTGAATATACAAGGACGAAATGATGACTGATGACAATAATAATAATAATGATGACGACGATGATGATGACGACGACGACGACAATGATGATGTACGCAGGCTTATAATTGAATCATCTCCAATGTCTATCTCATATTAATATTTTTTTAAGAAAAAAATTGTAATAATAATAATAAAATAATGCCGAAAAAAATAATTTTGAAAATTTTTATAACAACGAAACTGAATATTAAAAACATTCTGGATGGTATACAACAGATAAACAAACTGAAAAGTATACGATAATATACAAACATTAGAGTACCAAAAGTAGTATGCAAAAAATTTAAACATACAAACAATACATACAAAATTTGATACAAAAAATTGCACGAGCATAATTTTTAGTTGAAAATAATTGATATTTTTATGTAAATATACACCGGAAAAGATAAACACTCAATATGTATGTCTAACAAACAATCAAACAGATCGAATAAAATAATAAAATCATAAAATACAATCATACATACATACAGACAAACAAACAAACACACACAAACAAACAAGCAATGCAACATACAAACATACATACAGAGAGAAATAACATGCAAATCAATATATGACCTTCCTTTTCTCTCGCTCTCTCTTATACTCTTTCTTCTTTTTTTTTCTTTTTTCTCTTCCCAATTGGACTTGCATACATTATCGCAACTTTCCAGCGCAAACAAACAAAAAAAGAATCTACATTTCTTCTTTTTCGTTTGAAACATGCTCCTTGTTTTGTATATGTATGCTGTTTGTCTTGTATATCTTCTGTAAGTTGTTTGTATAGTGTTTGTGTGTTTAATGGTTGTATTTTTATGTTGTTTGTTGTATGTTTGTCATACTAGCATGCTACACCAAAAGTTGTGTTAGTTCAACATGAAATGTACGAATCCAGTCAAAAATTTCAGAAATCTAACTTGGATGCTAATATAATGAAACTACGAAAGTAAGAGCAGCGTACACTGAACTGCAAAAGTATTGTTAAAAATTATCTTATAAGCTGTTCTTCTCGGTAAAATGTCAACTTGATATTGTCAGCAAATTAAACCAATAGTCTCTCTGATGTTGAAGAAAAAGAAATACATCTACGCTGAATTTTTATCAAAAAGAAGAGTATTTCAGTTTATTGAAATAATTAATTTGCAACTAATGTTGAAAGATTCTTCAGTATTTTTTCTTCTATAGAACATGAGACTATAACAGACTCATTTCGACAATATTTACAATTTTTGTTTTTATTACTTATAAGTTGTAATTTGGCATATAAAAGCTTTAAAGTGTTTTGTGAGTTATTATTATTTCTCATATTATTTCTATTATTTTTAACTCATAAATCAATGAATTCTTGTGAAAAATAAAGCAGTCTATAGACGCCCCATCAATAAGGTGATGATTTTTATTTTTGATTTATTAACATTTTTAAAATTTTTAGAAATTTTTTTTCAATTTATTGATCTTTTTGGATTGATTCATTTTTGTTGGGCAGTGTTTGGGTTTTATCACTGTTACCATCTTGACGATATTTCACTTTTGCGTAATAAATAACTTTGCCATCATCATTCTCTTCGTCTTCATCCTCATCTTCATTCCCATCTTCATCTTCATCCTCCTCCTCATCCTCTTCATCATCTTCTTCTTCATCATCGTCACAGTGGTAGTAGTACTTCATGATCCGGCCGACTGCAGCTCCTTCCTTGACCGATCTTAATTTATGAAACGTTCACCCTACCTCTCTCCTTCTTTCTCACTCTCTCCTTCTATTTTTCTTTTATTCCATTTTTTTTATACTTACTCTTTTTAGTTTACTTTTTTTCATTTTTTTCATTATTTTTTTATCTCTTTCTCTCTCATCTCTCTTTCTCTCTCTCTCTCTCTAACTCTCTTTCTTTCTCGAACTATCTCTTTCTATCTCTTCATGTCATTTTCGTTATTTGTTATTTCGTTATTTGTTATTTTTATATGTTTACTCACATTTCATTTATTTGTTTTTTCTGTTTGTGTTCTTTCCATTTTCTCTTCCCATCCTAACTTCATTTTCCTCCAACATACTCTCGCGTAGTGCCTGTCGAACCAGATAGAACATTCACGTCTCCACAGTAATATGGTCCATTCTTTTGGGAATTATTGTTTTATTTTATTATATTTTGTTGTTAACATTTAATGAACACCAATTCACTTTCAAGAGCTGTTTTATGTTTAATAGTTTTAATTACCGTATGATTGTGTGTTGATGGATTAGTTGTTTGGGTTGTTAGAGTAGTTAGAGAGGATTTAATGTTTTATGTTACATAATGGGCGTGTTATGTGGAAAATTTTATGCTTTGTGTGTGTTAGTGTCGTAAGCGTTGTAGTAAATTTTAAGTTTTACTTGATTTATCGTATGTGTGATGTACATTGTCGGGCTTTTAATGCTGAATTATTTATTATTCATCACTTCTCGGTGATGTTTCTGTAGAAGTTACATCGCGGCTACAATTTTCCGGCCTGTGGTTTGTTTGATATCTGTGAGATTTTATTTCTGTTTTTATTTAGAGTTTTAATTTGAGGAGTATTTTTTTCGTATGTCTATTTTTTCTCTGTGTCTCTCTCCATCTTCGAACTGTTCTGAATGTTGTGTAATTAAATTTTACACAGCACGTTCACGACTCTTATCTTATATGCATCTCCTAAAAAAAATGCTTCCACTTTCTCCTCCATTCATTTGTATTTTCATTTGTTTTTTTTTATTTATATGTTGCTTGGTTTTACGTGTATTCCTTCTACACGTATGTTATAATGTTGTTGTTTGTTGTTGTTGTTATTTAGTGGCAGTTTTGGTTATGTACGTTGTCATGTAGTTGTTGTTGCATAGTTGTTGCATATTAGTCGTTGTTATGTAGTAGTAGTAGTTATTGTTGTTGTTACATATTAGTTGTTGCACAGACTCTTCGGCCATTACTTATTCAATGATTTATTTAGGTGCGTGTTGTTGCGTGGTATGCATTCATCTTTCTTATATTCATTTTCATTTATTTTTTAATTCAAGTTTCTGGAAACAATCAACAATTTTTTTTTATTTACGCCAAATGAAATTTTTAGAACAAATAGTTTGACCGTTGATGATAGGATGGAGTATTTACTGGCTGTTAAAAATAAATAATCATTCAACATTTTATAATTTGGCGAACGATTTAACATTTTTACAACATTCGATAAGAATCTCTGAAAAACTTAAGAATATAATCTCAAAAACATCGCAAAGAATTTCATTGTGATCAAGATATATCAACATAAAACAGTTTACAATATTCAAAAAGCTACATGAAAAGGAACATGTCACAACATTTTAAGAAAATAATTATATAAATATTTTTATGTACCGTAAATTTCTCTTCTAAAAATGACCAGATAAAAGAATCTTACAAAAAACTGACACAGAAAAATTGAAACTAAAAAAAAGTCTATCTTCGAAGGTGTATAATAATGGATATGTTTGGATGTTTGCGTTTGTTTGTATATGTGTTTGTATATGTTTGTATATGTTTGTATATATGTTTGTATATGTGTTTGTATATGTTTGTTTATGTTTATGTATCTCTTCAATGGCCATTTGTAAGAACGACAAACACTTTTTGTGGCATAAATCATCCGGTAAAGTGAAAAATAGATAAAAAGAAAATTTTTTTTTTATTTATTTCAGAATGAATCATGAAACGCGTAAAATCAAAACTGGATGTTCATGTTAAAATAATAGTAGAGGGGGGTAAATAAATAACGGGAAAACTGTAATGCTGGAAAATTTTGATTAAATGAATGAATGATGAATGAATGAATGAATGAATGAACGAACGAACGAACGAACGAACGAACAAACGAATGAATGAGCGAAAGAATAAAGGAATGAATGATTGATTGAATGAATGAATGAACGAGCGAACGAACAAACGAATGAATGAACGAAAGAATAAAGGAATGAATGATTGAATGAATAAATGATATTCTCATCCTCTCTCTCTCTCTCTCTCTCTCTCTCTCTCTCTCCTCTCTCTCTCTCTCTCTCAGTCAATCTTAAATACTTGCAACTCGTGACGGGTCTTTGAACTTTGATGGTCAAGATTCAATAATTAAAGAGGTGAGATGGTGAAGTGGCGAAGATGAGAGAAAGAAAGCTGAAGAAAAAATTTATAAAGAAAAAGACTAAAAATGGACGTATTCTTCTTGTCAATCTTCCCCCATCAAAACTTTGTCTTGTTTTGTTTTTAAAATTTGTACACATTTATAACTTTGTCTGCTAGCAGTATGATCGTCGTCATCATCACGACAAGCCTTGCGTTATCATTTGTAATTTCATCTTCTCATCTTGACATCAAACTCATTATCATTTTTTTTATCATCGTCGTCTCTTATCACCATCATCGTCACCATCTTCATCATTATCTTCACCATCATCTTCACCACTGTCATTGCCATTTTCACCACCATCATCATTATCATCGTCATCGTCAACGACAGCGTTTGTAGTAGGGCACTTTGCTTACGTCAAAAAAATAATTTTCAACAAATGATAAATAGTCATCCTTAACAAATGCATGCATACAAACACACTTACCTAAATTACACACACACACACACACACACACACACACATACACACACACAAACACATACACACACACATACACACACACACCGACACTCTAACAAAGATACACACAAACACACCCTTAAACAGTTCTACTGAAAAAAAATTTTTAAATACCCAAAATACACGCAAAACTTTATACACAAACGAACACAACAATCTTAAATCTAACACAAAAATAAACTAATATACACACACCGACACTCACACACATACACACACACACTCACACACACACACACTCATATATTTTATATATACACACACATGAACTTTTTATAAAAAACATAGAATTTATATATATGGGACATTTCGAGATGATAAATTGTTTCATTAAGGGTATTAAACTATTTTCCTTTGTGTATTTACTTAAAGGGCCACAATAATATATATATATACACACACACATGTATATACATATATATATATATTTATGTGTGCATGTGTATGTATGTGTGTGCGTGCGTGTGTGTGCGTGTATGCATGTCTGTGTGTTTATATTGTTTATATTTTAATATATATCTATGGTTTTCATTAATTTTCAATTAGTCAATTTATGAATTCCAATTATATGGATCGGATTTCATTTTTTCATTAACAATTTTTCTAATGAGCTGTGTCGGTTAAGTTTGATCCATACTACACGGCACTTCACCGCACCACATAACAATCGACACCACACCACACAGTGCGACACTCCAGTTTCTTATCCACCAAACACTCGATAACATGTAATGACCGTTCATGGAGCCCTCGATACATCAAATCGCCTATTTACTTCACTAATAGTTTTGCCATCTTATTTTTATAGTGTACACATATGAAAGTGTTTGATTTCTGTGTGTGTATTTGTCCATCTCTTCCTCTCTCTCTCTTCTTTTCTCTAGGTTTATGCGTGTATATATAAAAGTACTCTCTCTCTCTCTCTCTTTCTCTCTCTCTCTCTCTCTCTCTCTCTCTGAGTGTGTTCGTGTGAGTTTAAACAAGTGTTCATCTGTAGTGGTAGTACATGTACGGATATGTACGTGTTTATATATGTGTGTGTACGTGTTTATATATATATATATTTATGTGTGTGTGTGTGTGTATACGTAAGTGAAGTGTATGCATGTACGTGTATGTACGTGTATATATGTGTACGAGTTGTTTGTAAATTGATATGTACATTTTTTGGTTTTCTCATATACGTAATGAGAGTTAGTTTCTGCATTTTTTTTGTCTATTAGCTGCAATTTCTCAATAAAACCTCCAGGAAACATTGAAAAATTTTGTTTTTATTATTATTATTTTTATATTCACCGTTGTTATGGATTTTATTATTGTTTTTTTTATTATCATTGTTATTATTAATTATTTGTTATCGTATCTCTTTATTCTTTCCCGTGCTATTAATGTATTGTAATTGTAGTATGTTATCTATATAGCGCTAATTATAAATGCTAGCGAACTCAGTGTTAATCATTCCGTAGTTTAGAATTTCGAGACGGACAGCCAGAAGTCTTTTAGAAAAAATTTTTTTTGGTTTCTCGCTAATATACCGAAACTAAAATTTAAAAAATTAAATGATAAAAAAATTTTGCCTTTGAAAGTTTTCGTTTTTTGCCTCTCAAACACCGCTGACGATATAGTGTTACGATCATATTATTTATTCAGTTTTTTCAGGGTTCATTATTTTTATATATCATAATAATAATAATTATTATTGTTATAATCATGATTATTATGGTTATAATTATTTTTATTATCATTATTATTATGATTCTTTTTTTCCTCCTTGTAGTTTCATATTTTTTCAAAGTTTAGCTAAAGTTTTCTTGCGAAAAGAGATGCCATTTAATATCTAGTTTTTCGTTCTCGCGAGAAACTTAGAGCCTCTGGTCACACGTTCATTATTATTTCTATTTTGTTATTATTATTAACATTCTTCTTCTTCTTTTTCTTCTTCTTTCTTCTTCTTCTTCTTTTTCTTCTTATTATTATCATCATTTTATGTTTTCATAAGGTCTTTTTCAGAGGCATCAACGAGAAACAAACTGTGCGTGCATGTATAGTAAGTACGTACATACACGTGTAACAACGCATCACACCGGCGACATGTGATGGTCATGGGTCTCATTTCAATAAGAGTACCTACCAGATATTTTACCGTTATACCATCGCACTGGTAATAGAATATAATTAATAGTTATAATAATAAAATAAATAATAAAAACAAAAATAAGAAGAATAACAAAAATGATAATAATAAGCTTAAAGGTTGGACAATACAAAAATCTAAAATTTTAACAAATATAGAAATATTTATAGTATAAAAATAGTAATCACCTATGGATTTTTTCTACTTCCACTTTTACAACTGCAACTACTACTACTGCCGCAACTACTACTACTACTGCTACCACTAACACTAATATTAATGATAAATTTTCGATCAATGTTTCTCTCCTCATCATCAACCAACTTGAAAATATTATTCTCCACAAGTGCAAACGATTTGCATCATTTCTTAAGCAGGCCATGATGATGTATCTAAATGATGACATGCATTTAAATCCAGGCAATCAAACAAGCAATCTAAACCAAAGAACTCTGGCGTCATTTGCTCGTCATTCAAAAGTTTCATTACGGGCACATACAAATTTAATCATACACATGCAAATACATTTACTCGTATTGTATGTATTGTACATTCTGTATCTAAGTAATCGAGAAACATTTTTCTTCTCACAAATTGAAAAATTGTTTATACAACAAATACGTAAATAAAAACAATCCAATAAGTTTATACACGCCAACAAAGGTATGAAGACATAAAATACAATATGTAGATAATAAACAGAGATTTGTACACGTCATGATGAAGTCACGATGACGTACATGTCACTTTTTTGCGTCATCGTCAACGGATTGAGCCTTGGGTGATTGGTTGTTTAATTTGAGTGATCGATCGATTGATTGGTTAGCTGGTTGGTCGGCTGTCTGGTTGATTGACTGATTTGTTGTCTGATTGAATGAGTAAACATTTGGATGAAAGAATGATCGATCGATCAAATATCATCATCACCATCGTCCATTTAAACATCTATTATTACTATTTTCCTTCCCCATTTTTTTTTCTTCTTCCTCTTCCTCACCACCACCTTCATCAGTTTCTGATTCGTCAACACCGTCATTGCACATTCATCTTCACCCTCATTCAGTGGTCAATGATTGGTGTGACCTTGATACGGGCCCGGCAAACATCCTTGACATCAACGGCCACCAACATTCCATCTACGCCAGCCTCAAACGTGACGGTTCACTTTGGGTCAGACTCGGTCTCGACTATTCGACTGCGATCGACTGGTCCGTCACAAGTAGCAATCGGTTAAAGTTTCAAACCCGCCTGCTAAACGACTCTCAAACCGATTTATTGAAGAATTTGACATACACCGACTACTGCGTGCTAACGGATCTCGAGTTGAGTTTAAACGTCAAAGCGGCCTGGAATCCAAGCTTTATAACTTATTTTGAACCGTCAGTAAAAGAGAATCGAATCGTTTCGTTACGACCGGTGAAGGATTGCGGTTCGAAAACATCGATTCGGTTATCCGGTGGCGGACAGGAATTGAAATGTGAGGGTGCTAACAACAATCCTTGCTTGTTCAAGAAAAATGTGCCTCTACATCATCATCATCAGCAACATCAGTATTCGTCGTCATCGTCCTTGCCATCATCACTAACGACTATTTCTTCATCGTCATCATCTTCCTCATCATTCTCCTCCTCATCGTCACAATCATCATCAACAACGTCATCATCATCAACAACGTCATCATCATCAACAACGTCATCAACATCAGCAGCAACATCATCGCCATCGCCATCTACCAACTTCTTGAAGTACGTAAGCATGGACATGAGAGGACCTGACCACTGGTTTTGCAGCAGTGGGGGCAGCGGCCACACGGGCGACGCCAGCTTTTCCTTCAACGGCTCCTATTACCACGTCTACATCAAGGTCGACCAATGTAGGATTAAAACTGGTTCGTAGTGTGTTCTCTGTTTGTTTTTGGTATGTTTATTTATTTGTGTGTTTGTATGTTTTTTTGTTAGTTTGTTTTGAATTAGTTAATTAGTTTGTTTGTTTGTTTGCTAGAACGCTGGTTGTTTCTGCGTCGGTTTGTTTGTTTTTCTTTTTTGAGTTTGTATGTTTTTACGTTCCTCATTTTTTATCTGTCAGTGTTTTTTTTCGTTTTTGTGGCCATGTTTTCTTTTTGTAGTGAAATAAATTTATTCATTTCAAGGTTGAGTGTGGTTATTAATCTAAGAGTAGATAAATTCACAAATGAATGAATGAATAGAATGAACGAGCAGACGAATGAGTGAATGAATAACTAAATAGAATATAGAAAACAAAATAACGATTGAAGATATGAAGATGAAACGACTACACAAATGGATAACTAATACACACTCAGCTTATTAAGTAGCCTACTCAATCATTCCTTCTTTCGTCCTTTCATTCAATCCTTCATTCGTTTTTTCACTCATTCATTCAATGATACATTTTGTCTCTATATTTTTGTTTTTGCTCATTCGTTCATTCATTCCTATTTTTGTTCATTCATTAATTCATGTCAATGTATTTTGATGAAAAAAATGAATGTAAGAGTGAAAGATTAGAAGATGGATGGGTAAATAAATGAATAAAAAGATAGATTGATTGAGAGACGGATAGGTAAAAGGATGAAGAAGAGGTTAGATGGATAGATAGATAGATGGATGGATAGATGGATGGATAGATGGATGGATGGATAGATGGATGGATAAATGGATAGACTGAAGGTGATGACCACCCTCCCCCACATCATCCATTTCTCTCGCTGGCTGATTAATTGTCAATGGAAAGTACTACGATAGTGGGAAAAAAATATTTGAGAGAGATAAGAGAGAGAAAGAGAGAGAGAGAGAGAGAGAGAGAGAGTGAAAAAAGAGAAAAAAAGAAACAAAGCTAAAACTTAGTGCAAAGTCGAAAATAAAATAAAAAAATTAATAAAAATATTTGATGAAGTTCGTATGCAATAATGAAAATACACTCAGCAAGAGAATAATAAGAAAATCAACAAGGAAAAAAAATGAAAGAAAGAAAAATAAAGAAAGAGAAAAAAAGGAAGAGGAAGAGAGTGACTGCGGGTATAATTATTACCGCTAAAAGTGCATTCGATTTAAATTCATGACGTCAGAGCTCTTCATCCGTCCATCAATTCATCATGGTAACGTACGTGGGTTGTACGCATATCCGTGCGTGCACGCATATATATGTGAACACTTGTGCGTGCGTATGTGTGCGTGCGTGTGTGTGTATGTGTTGTGTGTGCGAATGTGTGTATGTGTGTGCGAATGTGTGTATGTGTGTGTGTGTGGCTTTTGTGTTTATATGCGTATGTTTTATATTTGTTCGTTAATTTTATATTTATAAGATTCGTCCTCCATTTACAATCATTAAAACAATGCATTTAAATTCTTCTCATAAAAAAAAACCAATTCATACCAAACCACAACAGAAAAGAATAACAATAAAAACAATAAAAATAGCAAAATAAAAACTTTGAACAACAGCAAAAACAATAAGAAGAAAAAGGGAATCAATTAGGAAGAAAACAAATCGTGACGCAGGCATGACGTCATCATTGCGCAGATTGGCTTCTGTGCATGCCTGAGTCCATGCTTTGTTTACTTTTTTGTTTACGTTTTTCGTTCACTTTTTCCTCTATTTGTTTTAATTTGTAAAACTTTCTGTAACAATTTTAAATTTTTGAAAGAAATTGAAAATTTCAGAAAAAAATTATGCGAAACAACGACAAACAATGAAAAAAACCATATCATCATCATCATCGTCGTTATCATCATCGTTCTCTTCATCGTCTTCTTCATCATCGTCGTTATCGTCATCACAATCATCATCATCTTTTTTTTTATTTTTCTAATTTGTTTCTTACCCACCATTCAACGGACTTACTCCATACTCACAATTCTTCATGTTTCGCTTTTTAAAGAATGATATTTTCGTCAACTTTTATGAATTTTTTGTCAAATCACGCCAATGACAGCAACGAAAATATATACAAAAACGCCAACAAAATCGGAATCATCAACAACAACACAAATTGCACTATCAACAACAGCGAAAACAATAGCAACAACACAACAACGCATCAACATCAACCATATGAGATATCTCTTTCAAAGAGAATATTTCAGCTAAGAAAACTGACAAAAAACAATTACTCCATAAATCAAACGCTTTAAAAAACGACAACAACAACCAACAACAAAATCAACAATAACAACTACAAACACCACAACAATAACAACAACCCCAGCAATTGCAATATAACAACAGCAATAACAATCGCAACAGCAAAACATCAATAAATACTCTTACACTACACATGCCAAATTGCAAAATTATGAACTTTTCAAAGCAGTAAAACTTAAAAAAAACCAGCCACTTAAACAACAACATCATCGTAAACAAAACCAACAACATCAAACATCAAATCAAATTTTAAACAACGTTAAAAAAATGAAAAACGCCAACAAAATCATGAACTACAACGTTATAAACAACAACATCATCATAAACAGCAACAACATAATTGTAGTAGTAGTAACGGTAATAAAAGTAGTAGTAGTAGTAGTAATAGTAGTAATAGAAGCAGTAGTAGTACTGGCAGAAACAGTAGCAGCAGCAGTAGTAGCAGTAGTAATAGTAGTAGCAGTAGTAGTAGTAGTAGCAGTAGTAGTAGCAGTAGTGGTAGTAGTTAATGTCGCAGTAAATAGCAGAGTAAAAAAGAAAGAGTATTTTATTAATGTAGGCAGTAGTAGTATAAATAGAAGTGATGTTGTGTCATTTTTGAAATTTAAAAATGTCAACAGTGATTCGTGTGCTGTGCTATTATTAATTCATCATCTCAAAATATCATCACCTCCATTATCAACAACATCGTCGTCATCGTCATTATCATCATAATCACTATCTTCATCATCGTCACTTCATCATACAGTTTGCGTGTCTATGCTTAAATACACACGTGTATATGTGTGTGGTGTGTGTGTGTGTGTGTGTGTGTGTGTAGTGTGGTATGTCCTGTCTGTTGTCTGTCCGTTTGTGTTTGTGCGTGCAAGAATGAATTAGAAGAATATCTACACGTGCATTTGCATTAAAGTCAAATGAATTATATTTACGTTAAAATATACAGATAATAAAAATAAGAATAATAATAATAATAACTGAAATAAAGTCAAAATAATACAAAATATAATAATACTGAACTACGAAGTTAGACAAACATAGAAATACAAGAGGCGAAAGATTAAAATCATCAAAACAAACATTTCGAAATGCAATGCAAACAAACATACAATCATTAAGATAGTCTAAATTATGATACAAATACAAAAAAAAACATATACAGAAATAGAAACATAAAAACGTACAAAATGTATACAAGTTTGAAAATTATTCAAACGTCTGCAGTTAAACGAAAAAGCCAAAGAAAGCAAAACACAAAAGACAAACATCCAAAACATTCATACCAGGCATGCAAAATACACAAACCTACATACCACATACACAAACGCACATACAAAACATACAAACAAACATTAATGTATAATTGAATTTTCTCCTAAGGAACTCTGCAAGACATATAATGAAGTTACAGCGATAGTAAATATGTAAGTGTGGCAAGGCTTTCCAGACATAATAATAATAATAATAATAAAGATAAATAAAAATAATAATAACAATAATAATAGCAACAAAAAATGGATTTTTTTTATTATAAATTTTGAAAAAAAAAACTTATCACGAGCATTTATTTTTCCGTAACCTTTTCCTGTTTTTCGTATTTTTTTTCATTTTTAATTTTTTTAGCTTTTCCATTCATTTATTCATTTTCAATTATTTTCCAGCCATTTTTTTCATCCATCCATCAACTAACTTTCCTATTTTGTTTTTCCGTGAATGCTAAACAAGCAGATTTTCAGGTTGACAATTTAAAAAAAATTAAAAAGAAACAAACGTATATAGTAAAATGATTTTTTTCAACAAAAAATATAAACAATTTCAAGATAAAAAAATCAATTAAACAAAATATACCAAAAATAGCTTTAATGTTATCATCGAAACCACACACACACACACACACACCACACACACACACACACGCGCGCGCGCACACACACAAATTTTGTTTAGCATGAATTCTGGCATCACACACATTACAATGCTTGTGAAAAATGAGGATCTTTATGCGTTCGAACCCTGTCATTGCAACAGCAGCAGGACCAGGCGGTTTAACCACTACACCACCTTACCTCTCTACACTACTTGTAACATCATTTGTAACAAAATTCACATACATTTATTCACACACACGTTTAAACATCAAACTATTTGAAAAAATTTTTTATATGAATTCCGTGAAATGATAACAAAAAAAAGCACGGACAAAAACATTAGCAACATCATCCCAAAACAACAAATGTAAAAACACATTAACAACATTATAACACCAACAACATCAACAACGACAACAACAACAAAAACGACAACAACAACAACAACGACAATAAACAAACCAAGAACAAAAAACATCTCACGTTGTTTTGTCGGTCGGCACAGCTGATCAACAATTTAAACTCTAATTAGCACAGATGATACAACCGTAAACAACAAGACGCTATAATAAAGATGGCTCCAACTATTACGAATACCGCCATACACACACGCACACACTTACAAACACACACACACACACACAGACAACACACACACACAAACACACACATACTTACAAACAAACATGTCTGCATACATTGATTCTCACGAGTAAACTACACCAACAACAACATCAGTAACATCAACAACAACGCCAAAAACAACATCAACAACTAAAGACAAAATGAGGTTTGACTGAATGTCAATCACACTTGTGCCACAAAGCATTCCAAGATTAAACATCCATGTCGTCTCGTCGTCATCACCATACTTATCATCGTCACCATCAGCATTATCATTTTCGTCATCATTTTCTGCTTCATCTTAATTATCATTAGCATCAATATCAGCAATAAGATCATTTTCATTGTTAATATTATAATAATAATTATTATTATCATATGAATGTTCATGCTATTTGTGGTTGTTTGGGTTTTTCCAATAAATTTATTTTTTAAATTATTAACAACCATAGAAAAATTAGTAAAAAAACCAAGTAAACAAAAATGAATTAGTTTTAGCAAACAATTTTCTGAAAGAAGTGTGAAACTAATGAAGCGAGATACACAAAGCATGAAATCGTCATATCACATTGTATGGCAAGTATAAGTCTTTCACACTCACATCATCAAGTTAACAGTTTCTGATGGTGCATGTTCAATGTCACGTCAGTCTTAATACAGTTCTTTGAAACAAATGCACACACACACACACACACACACACACTACACACATACACTACACACACACACATACACACACTACGCACGGAATGCATCTTCGTGAAGAAAGAACTGGGTCATTGATGTGACTTCATGTGGACAACGAGTCCAATTCTAGAAAAAATCACACACACAAACAAACACACACGCACAAACACACACTCAGAGATACCAACGCATACATATGACCGACTAGACAAACAAAAGTGCCATTTCAATTTAATTCAAATACGTTGAATGTAATAAATTTATATTTCTATCTGAAAAAGAAAATAATAAAAAAAACAACAGTAACAATGATTGTATTAAACTAATTTTGAGAAAAAACGAAGAAAAAGAAGCAGCACAAAAAACAGAAAAAACGTGTTTTGAGAGAAAACTTCGCAAGAAAATATTTGCTGAGTTTTGAAAGCCAGCTAATCGAATTGAAAGGAGTGCAATTTTGTTGGCAGGAAAAAAAATTTATCAGAAAAATTTTTTTATTTCACTAAAAAGTTTAATTCAATAAATTTTTCTTAGGAGTATTAAAACGTAGATAAGGTGATGTATGGCTAAACTTTTTTACTTTCGGTATGATTTTTTGAAAATTTGAAGAATGGGATGAAATTATTTGGTGGCAAAATAAAAAATCGTCTTCATTTGTTTGAAAATAATCCTATTCACAATTCAACTTTTTTGAATAAATTTTCAATTTTGATGTTCAAACTAAAATGTTGAAAATCAAGTAAAAAAATTGGTGAATAAATCAGACTGAGCAGTGTCGTAAATATTTGGCCATCCTTCTCGCGGTGTGTGTGTGTGCAAGCACGTGGTCCAACAAAAGGTTTGCGTAATTTTTACTTATAAAAATTTTCTCTAAATCATAAATTATGCAAACATAAAAATGTAGAAATACATAAACAAGATAAATACACAACTGCAGCTGAACGTGAAATAGACCTTATATATATACGAGAAGCATTTAGTAAAATAAATACGTTTAACACTATGCATCTGGAAGAAAGTAAATTATGAATCCTGTGGAGTTATAAACATTTGAATGCATACAAACTTGCACGGAGACAAACACACAAACATATACAAACGTGCAAACACAGATACAAAAACACAAACATACACAAGCGTACAAGCACATTACAAACCAACACATACGTACGCATATACAAAAAATAAACACGCATATACACAGATATAAACAAACACACAAGCAAACAGTCGTGCAAGTAGTCATATCTTCTGAATAATTATGCACATAAAACATCCTATTCGGCTATTCATACAACCAGAACACGATCAGCCGTACCGAAAAAATACAAGCATACAAACATACAAACATACATACCTACAAAAACATACAAACATACATAACCAATAAACATATACAAACATACAAACATACATACCTACAAAAACATACAAACATACACAACTAATAAACATATACAAACATACATACCAACAAAAACATACAAACATACATAACCAATAAACATATACAAACGTATACACTCATAGAAATATGCAAACATACAGGCGTCTACAAACATACAAGCGTACCTGTCGACAAAAAGAGACATATAATGAGGCCTAACTATAAACATACACACACACATAAACATACAAAAAACATACCAATAGACATCAACACAAGACACTATACCGAATAATTTATTGAGACTTGTAAAAACATCCTCATATAAGAAATAAAAAAAAACAAGTTTTTATCCGCATATATTAAAAAAAACTTACCTACAAACAAACTTACATAAACATACAAAAACTACACGTATTAACACATACAAAAACATGCATACGTGTACGCACATACATATACAAACATACAATTATAAAAACATATACACATACAAACTTATATACAAAAACACACATACACATACATATACATGATACAGTGCTTATATAGTTGTCTGGGTTGGAGAAAATAATTATAAAAACGACGTTATACAGTCATAGCAAATCATTTCCTTCGCATGGAGAGACAAAATCTGAGCGTTTTGTATGTTGGTTTGTATGTTTGGTTTGTATGTTTGGTTTGTTTGTTGGTTTGTATGTTTGGTTTGTTCGTTGTTTTGTATGTTGTTTTGTATGTTGGTTTGTTTGTATGTTTGGTTTGTATGTTGGTATGTATGCTGGTTTGGTGGCTGGTTTTTATTTTGGTGAGAATGTTTGGTTTGTTTGTTGGCTTGTATGTTAGTTTGTTTGTTGGTTTGTATATTGGTTTGTATGTTTGCTTGAATGTAGGTTTATATACTGTCTCTCTCTCTTTTCATGCTGGCATTAAAATACCAAAAAATAAAAAAATATTAAAAAAAACTATACGATTAAATTTTGTTTTCTGTGTTATCATTCACAACTTATCATTTGAAACTACTCCCAACAATTTTCACTGTTGAATTTCAAAAATAATTTACAAAAAAATGCCAAGTAAAAATTATTATAACTATTTATTCATACATATAAACTGGCAGGCGGGTTCAACAGGCACTCTAAACCCCAAAAAAACAGAGACACACACACACACACACACACACTCACACACACACACACACATAAACTAACAAACACATACATACAAAGTCATATAACATTATGTATAAAGATGTTTTGTGTTTAAATAGAAAGCCTTTAGAGCAAGAGATTTGTTAAACGACGGACAAAGAGAAGGTTTTTAGTTAAAACGCGCTACTGGGTCCGAGTCTGGCACGAAGGTTAAAGGTCAAATGATTAATGATTAAATACGTGTGCGCTTGTGCGTGCGAATGTTTGTGAGTGTGTTTTTGACAATGTTTGCGACTGTGTGATTGCTTGTTTGTGTTTTTTTTGTGTGTTTTTTGAAGACGCAAATTCGGACAGATGTAGTTTGTGTTTGTGTGAGTACGTGTGCGTATGTACGTGTAGTTATGTGAGTGTGTATGACTGCATTTGTGTGCACGTGTGTGTGCATTCGCGTATGTACGTTTGCATGTCGGATCATGATTAAGAGTTTAAACGTTAGTGGCAGATGGAGAGAGTGAATGAGGTGGTATGCAGATGATGGTAGTATGATGGTAATGATGGTGATGATGGTGATGAAGATGATGATGTCTTAAATTTCTTTGATAATGTGGTTTGAGAAGCACATGATGACGATGCTGTTGCAGATGATGGTGATGACAACCGTGTAGATGCTATTAATGTACTTCCTTAATATGAAATTGAAAGACAATCCAGCTTAAAATGGTTCAATAACATTATTGACTAGGAAAACTTTAAAAATGGTAAATAATACAAAAAGACAGTAATTACAACTTTTAGGCAAACTTCAACCAACTAAGAATCTATTCATATAAAAATTTTTAAAAAACCAAAACCGAAAAATCGTATTTTGAAATATAGCAGAACACTAAAAGACAATTTTTCAAACTAAACTTCTGAAATACTTTTATTTAAAGTATCGAAACGTTCGCCACGGGGATTCTTGCATGACAAAACATTTGTACGCGAGGAACATTAACGGTGTCGTTAGTAAGAATTCAATTGAACTCTACTGCCATTAATATTAGTATAATAGTTACAGTGTTTCGAAACGCCGTTGTTATCTTATACCGCAGCAGTAGCAGTAGTAAAATTGGCAGGAGTAAATCTATAAATCTGTTTGTATTAGTAATTTGTAAAAGAAGTTGTTTCAGTGTTGATATTACCTACTTGTAATCATAATGCTTTCGGAAGATATTTACCTTTAATACATAGTTTATGTAGTATTTCTATTAGAAGTTGTATGCTAGTAATAAAAACAACAACAGCAGCAGTAGTAATAGTACTAGTGGCAGTATTAGCAGTAGCAGTGGTAGTAGTAGAAGTAGAAGAAGTAATTGATGTTTGTGCCATCGACATGCCCATTCATATAATCTCCATCTTCTGTATTCCGTCGCGAAGACTTGCTTAGATTAAAAAAAGCCGGGATACATGTGGAAAAATGGAATGGAAATAATCAAACAAAAATACAAAGGTGGTCGGTGTCTGAACAATTTCAACAATAAAATATAAAAAAGGACACACAATTGAGAGAAAAATACGGCAAAATAAATTTAAACAAACAAAAATACAAAAAAAAATGAAAGAAGAGATGCAAAAATGATACCCAGAAATACGCCAGTCTGGTACTCACCCTTATAAATCTCTTCACTATCTTCCATTATAAGATCACGTGCTCAGCCAGGTTGAGGTCGCGGACAGACATAAATGTATACATTAACATAGATATTGAGGGAGAATCTAGAAAAGAAGATACAGAGAGAGAGAGAGAGAGAGAGAGAGAGAGAGAGAGAGAAAGAGAGAGAGAAATGTGAAAGAGAGAAGAAAAAAGTGATAGGCCACTGAAATAAAAACCAAATTCAATAAAACAATAAAATATAAAAAACTTCAAGAAAAAAGAAACAAATAAAAAATAGGAATAGTGCGACAGACAATGAAAAAAAAAATAAATTGGAAAAGAACGAGTGAAGAAAGAGAAAGTGAAAAAAAGATTGAAAAAAAATAACAGAGACTTTTGGTAAAATAGTTGAGAAAAAAACAGAGGTACAGTTAGAGATGAAGACAGAAGGAGAAATACTGTGGTCGGATTGTAATGGATAAAAAAATTGAAAATTTTGAAAAAAATGCAAAACAAAACAGAAATTATTAGTAGTGATGAAAAAGAAGAAAAATAGAGAGTAAGAGGAAAAAGAATGAGATAGGAAAAAAGAACGAAAGAGGGAGAGAGAGAGAGAGACAGAAACGAAAATAGCCCGAACGCATTTACAAGATAAATATGGATTAGAAAGTATAAGAAGTAATGAAAGAACAATAAATTAGAGATATTTGTAAGTATAATAAATTATACATTTATAAAATAAAATTTATTCATACAGCGCTTCTTACATAATGTTTGGGCTGGTTTTGAGGTTTTTTAATAAACTGGTACTTAACATTTAGCGGGAAATTCTCATGTAACTATACAACCAGTAAAATTATGAACTGCAAATTTACTTAAAACAAAAACTGTGGTAGTATTAGTAGTAGAAACAGCAGCAGCAGTAGCAGTAGTAGTATTTGTAGCAGTAATAATAAGAGTAGCTGCAGTCATAGTAGTAGTAGTTGTAGTAGAAATAGTAGTAAAGGCAGTATAGTAGTAGTAGTAGTATTAGTAGTTGTTGTAGTAGTAGCAGCATTAGTAGTAGTAAAAATAGTAGTAGCAGTAGTAGCAGCAGTAGTAGTGGTAGTTGGGGTAGTAGTAATTTCTGCTGTTGCAAGAGAAAAAAATTTAAATTAAGCGTTCCACTTGATTTATGCTCCGATCTGAAATATCAGGTGTTATGTTTATTGTTGTTCTCAATGATGATGATGAAGAGGATGATGATGATGGCAATGAGGAAGTTAAAGATGACGAAGATGATGCTAAAGATGATGAAGGTGATAAAGATGAAGATGGTGAAAAAAATGATGATACCAATATATGTAAGGAAGATGAATGATAACGAAAATAGTAATGGAACTAAAGAAGAAGAAGCCGATGATGAAAGTGAGGATAATTTGCATAATAAGAGTAAGTGATTATAATGATGATGACGCTAATGCCGATATGATAGTAATGATAAAAGTTATGATATCATATCGGTTAATGCGATGATGATTAAGAAACATGAATGTATTGAAAATATTAATTGTCATAGATATTATCATCCATTATAGCCAAAATTTATCCTCTTTGCTTTCATTATCACCGTCTTCGTCATCGTCATCATCGTCGTCACCCATATCATCATCACTATCACCTCCATCGTCGTCATCATAAGCAAATAATAATAACATGATAATAGTAATAATAATAATAATAATCGCCATTGTCGTCGTCCAATTTCCTAATCTATTTAGTCTTCATCCGCTCGGAAGGAAGTAAATTTAAAAGTGCATCCAAATAAGCAAAATGTTATCAACTGGAATAATAACAACAACGACCACAACAACAATAACAACGATAATAATAATAATAATAATAATAATAATGATAATGATAATGATGATAATAATAGTAACAATAATAAAAATGAGCCGGGCAGGCAAATAGCAATAACTGCATGCAACGTAGGAAAAATGAATTTGAAAATTTGACCTACGAATTGAATTTAACTTTAGATAGAATTAATATAATATGTCAGCATTCTATAAATTAGTCAATTTCTACGTCATTGTAACATTCTATTGAAATAATTCGCCGTTCTCTTTCAAATTTATAAATAATTCAGCGATCAACAAAATATCTCTTACTAATATGCAATACTTTATATCATCATCGTCGTCGTCGTCGTCGTCATCATCATCATCATCATCATATTATTATTTTTCTTTTCCTTTTGTCACCTCCATCATCACCTAACCATCATCATCATGAATGACGTCATTTCCTCGTAAGCTGTTTGAGCGTTTCGTTTGGGTTTTCACTCTTTGGGGAAAACCCAGAACTATTAATAAAATCTGGGAAATTCCTAGGTGTATTGGCATTTTACTGGCCTCCATTCATCCCTTTATTCATTCATTTTTCTATCCAATACATCCATCCATACATCCATCCATTTGTTTATTTGTATCTGTGATCGTTCTATTTATCATTTGTTTTTGTTTGTTTGTTTGTTCGTTCTTTTTTTTCATTCATTCATTCATTTATTACTTATTCATTCATTCACCCATCCATCCACCCATCCATTCATCCATAAGACTGACTGATGAAGTTACTCTATGAAATCGCGTGCGCGAGGTTATTACGCGATGTATGCTTGTGCGTGTGTGTGTGTGCGTGTGTGAATGTGTTCGTACATGTGTGTCAGTAGTGATTGTTTGTGTGATGTTTGTGTGTTGTTTGTTTTTTTGTATGTATATATAAGCTGGCGTATATCAGACAGAATTAAAGAAAAAGACAGATTTTTATTAAATTTTTATAGATATGCATTGAGTATACACTTTTGTGCGTATTTGTTTGTATTCATGTATGTACGTGATTGAACTTATAATTGTGTGTGTGCGTATGCACTTGTTTGTGCATATATTTGTGTGTATGTGTGTTTCTGTACGTGTTTTTACTTTTATTTGCGCGCGTGTGTGTATGTGCTCATACTTTTATTTGTGTGTGTGTGTGTATGTGTTTATACTTACAATTGTGTGTGTGTGTATGTTCGCGTACGAGAGCTCAATAAATCATATACGCCTTTTGCAAAGAAAACCTTTCAAGAACAACATTAATAACAAACACGCAGTGACACCAAACAAATCGAAAAAAAACATCACACCAATAACGACGACATCAACAAAACACCCACAATATCAACAACATTAACATCAACAACATTAACATCAATAACATTAACAACAAAAACATGAAATAACCAAATAACCAAACTATTAACGAAAAAAATGACATCAAATTTAAAAACGCGCTGATGGTAAGGTCGACTTTATTAACAATATTATAGAATCACCGTAAACAACAACACCAACAATATAATAAACAACAACGTCAACATTAACGACATCAAAAACAACAACAACAACATCAACAACAACAATAACAACAACAATAACAACAACATCAACATGA
The DNA here is from genome assembly GCF_000326865.2 of Helobdella robusta. Classification (NCBI taxonomy): domain Eukaryota; kingdom Metazoa; phylum Annelida; class Clitellata; order Rhynchobdellida; family Glossiphoniidae; genus Helobdella; species Helobdella robusta. Next base: position 8,971,661 of record NW_008704083.1, read on the forward strand.
TAGACAACAACTTCATCGATACAATAAATAATCATGGTTCCGTATTTATCTTCTACAAAAAAAAAATAGAAACTACATCATCAACACAGACATCAATAATATTTAGAGCAAAAACAAAAACAAACAACAGTAAACATAAAACATTTAAAAATATACCAACAACAAAAACAATTACAAAACACAAAAAACTTGCACAACGACAACAATAATACACACATTTATCTCAACAACAGCTGCAACAACAACAGCAACAACAACAACAATAGCATCAACAGCATCAACAAAAACAGCAACAACATTAACATCAACCACAACAACAGCAACAACAACAACAAAACCATCAACATCAAAGAACATGTTTTAATCGTCACCTCCATTAAAACATGAAAAAAAATAAACATTTTTTTCGTTTTTAAAAAATCTGCCGATGAATCTCTAGAAAAATAATGAGCGGTGGCGGGTATAAAAATTATTTATACTTAATACTTTAGCGCATTATTTTTGAAAGAATTATGAATACAAAAAAAAATTATGTATCAACGAAAAATGTCACATACAATCTCACAACAGAGTCACATACAATCTCACAATAAATATACAAAAAAATTGTATGAGGAATGTATGACGGAAGATAGCGAGCCATAAAAAACATAAACATAAAATGATTAAAAAGTCGAACATACAATAAAAAAACCAAAACAAAAAAATTATGAGATATAGAAAAAGTAACAAAAGTCATAAAAATCCAAAGAAAATATCAGAAAAAATATCTGATAATGTATATCAAGCTGACGCAAAAAGCAGAAAAATACATTTGTATGTATGTATACATGTATGTATATCTGTATGTATATCTGTATGTATGTATGTATGTATGTATGTATGTATGTATATATGTATGTATGTATGTATTTATGTATGTATGTATAAATGTATGTGTGTATGTTTGATTGTATTTTCGTTAGTTTGTTTTTTTGTTTGTATGTGTGTATTTATGTTTGTATGTATGTATGTGTGTTTGTTTGTTTGTTTGCATATATGTATGTATGTTTGTATGTATATATGTTTCCTTGTTTGTTTGTTGTCAATTTATTAGAAGAACGTGCAACAAAACCGAGCACGGACGTCAAGAAACATCTGGCATGTCGGGCATATTAGCGCGGTATTTGAAGATGAAAAACTTTCACAATAATAGGTATACATCCACCGTGTCATGTTTGTGTGGTTTCGACAAATGCTTACAACGACAAATACATACAACTCGACACCACAACTACACACAACTCAACACAACAACTTCACACAACTCAACACAACAACAACTACATACAACTCAACACACAACAACTACATACAACTCAACACAACACTAATTACATACATCTCAACCCTACAACGACCACATGCAACTCAACGCAACAACAACCACATACAACTCAACACAACAACAACTAACTACATACGACTCAACAAGACACGATAACAACATCTATATAATGACTATCCTTATTATTGGTGAAAAAAAACGATCATGATGATGATGACGATGATAATGATAATTTTTGATGATGATGATGAATAGTAATGAGGGCTGGGGTGACGATTGCAATGTCAGGTGATGATAATAATGATGAAGACGAAGATGTTGGTGGTGCTGATGACGTAAATGGTGATAATGATGATAGTTAAATTGTAATGACAGTAATGACTATAGAGGTGATGTTTTTTTTACATTAATGATGACGACGACGACGATGATGATTGTTGATGATGATGACGACGACGATTATCATCGTCAGTATGGCCATCATGATGAAAATGATAGTGAGACAGAGGATTAAGTTGACAGACTACACTGATGGCCATGATGATGATGCTAATGCAGTTGATGATGATGATGCTGATGCAGTTGATGATGATGATGATGATAAAAATGATGATGATAATGATCATGATGATCAAAATTAAAATTATGTAGACAGGCGAAGGAATGATACGTGCCAACCTTTGGATTTTTAAAAGGGAGACAAATGTATATATATATATATATATATATATATATATATATATATATATGTATATATATATATATATATATATATATATATATA
>NW_008704083.1:8973821-9026161 GCF_000326865.2 Helobdella robusta
AATGAGGGATAAGAACAGTAAAAAACAGCATTCACAAGCAGGAAATAAGCAAAAAGCTTATATCAGTAGGGATGGTAGTTATAATATGGGATGCAAATCCTCCTTCAAATTCTCGAGTGGGAGTTGCAAGTATTAGGCATAACATGGAAGGTCAGATTGGAGTTGGAAAAAAATTATTATTATTATTATTATTATTATTAGAGAATTTATATAGCGCTCTTTAATGCAACTCAAAGGTGCTGAATTTGTATGTTGCAAATGATTGTTTTACATACAAACCAGTTTGGCCGTTTTAAAATAAAATTCAAAGGTAAAAATGCGAATGCCTGAAAATTAAAGATGCTGAAGAGTTAAAAGGAGTCATTGGTATTTTCTTTTTGCTTTGCGTTTATAGATCTCAACACGAGTCACTCAGATCACTATGGTCACAATGAATGTCTGGAAGATCAATATTTCCTGCAGTATTCAGCATTAATCGCCTTTTAGTCTTAATCTTAATCTTGCAACTGTGATACACGTGCAGAGTTTTCTCCTCTCAGCGAATTTTGGAATTTATTCATTGATAATTGTAAAAAATCGTGTGCTGTAAGTTCTTTTGTAACCATCGGCGAACAACTGATTCCATCTAGAGGAAGGGTGCCTTTCAAAGAATACATAGCAAACCAAACAAGTTTGGAATGAAGTCATTTCTTTTGTGCGGTTGCATCAACCTATGATCAAACAATTTTTTTTATAAACTTTTATTTAACTTTAGCCAAGGCTCACCTATTTTACTCCTACCTAAACTAATAAAAAGTTAGGAAAAAAAGATGAGAACAAGATACATAACTGCTAATAAATGTTTGTTTGTATTACACATATGTATGTATGTATGTATGTTAAAACTAAAACATGATGAGTGACACTGAACCGTCAAACATCAAGTAACAAATAGATTAACACTTTGATTTGTCGTTAATTGCACATGTCGGCATTCAGTTGGATATTTTCAAGCACACAGACACGCAGGAACCGCAGCAACAAGCACGAAATGTGGTTAGTTGCGAAAAACAGTTCCCTGCTGTCGCCTGATCTGACGCTGATCATTTTACATATTGCCTTAAGAAATTTAAGGGTGTTGGGGTCCATCGGGCCGAGAACCTCGATGCATATTGGCAAGAATTCCATCGAGGGAAGGGCGTTCCCATATTTTTTCATTTTCTCGTCAGCTGCCCTGGCCGCGGCCAAACCGCATTCTTTACTTGTCAGGTTTACATATCGTTCGGCGAGGGTGCCAGGGACCGTAACATCCCACGCCAATGTATGTATGTATGCATGTATGTATTTGTATTATGTACGTGTTTGTATGTTTGTGTGTGTGTTGAATTGTACCGTTGTTTGTATGTTTGTGTATGTAATATGCTGATGTAACCTATGTTTAAGAGTATTTGCGCTGAATATTGCAACCAAGAAAAAAATAGAGAATCGCATATTTAAGAAAACACAAACAAGTGAAGAAGTAGAAGAAGCACTCATTTGAACGGCATTTAGTAAGATGGTGACGGTGATGGAAAGGACAATGATAATGCTGGTGAGAACGCCGGTGATGATGATGAAGAAGAAGAAGATGATGATGGTGATGAAGACGAAAATGGTGATGGCGATGAAGGGGATGATGATGACGATGATGACGTTAACGACAATTGATAGCCGGCGTAACGGCGTCTCACGCCATTACCACTGCCATTATTATACTTCTATTTTTTACGAAACATCATCATCAGCATCAAAGTTGTCATCATCATCATCAACATCATCATCATCAACATCATCATCATCATCATCATCATCTTTAACACCTTCCTCATTATTTTTATTAATATTATACTTGCCGTAATCAGGTTATCGGCTCAATAAAAGTGCGTTAGTTTATTATCATTAGTATCATTCGGTATCATCTAACCATTTATATCCACTTCGTTTCATCATTTTGATATCACATTTTTGACTATATTTATTCGAATTCGTCGTATCTTTTAATGTCTTCCTTTTCCGTTCATTTAACCACTTATCCAACTCCTTCATCCATCAATTTATTTATATATTCATCCGTCTATCCATTCCTTCATCCATCCATCCATTTTTCAATCCATGCATTTATCTCCCAGAATCACGTGCCATGGGTGAGGAAGTGATCCTACGACGAGAAGAGGATTCCATCAGCAATTCTGTCCTTCTCCTCAATCCCTCTCAGACCATTCCGACCCGATGCCAAATCGATTATTGGAATTTTTACGCGAAAACAACCTCGGTAAAGCACTCGGTCTATCTGCAGATATGGCGTCCTACCAAATTAACTCTTCAGTATTATTACTCCGAACGGCAGAACCAATTGAAACATCAACAGCAGACACAAAACCGACAAAAACCGTCTCCGAAACCGTCGAAACCGCTTCGCAACAATCAATCCGGTAAACAACGCATTCCTTCAGAGACAACGTCATTTCCGGCCTTTTCAAAAACATCACCAACACCATCGTCATTATCGGTGTCGTCGTCATCATCGCCATCCTCATTGACCTATAAGCTGGTCAGCCAAACGTTCGTGCACCCGGAAAAACTTCGAAATCACGAGGTCCGCATCGAGCCTCCAATCAATGTCGAGAAAGGTGACGTCATCGGCATTTACTTCCCCGGCTACAATCCTATTGGTCAGTAGGCTGGTTAATTTTTTTATATTACCTTAATGCGGTTTATTAGCTGCTGTATTACACATGAACACATCAACAACACAACATACAAACACAACAGCAAAAACGACATCAACAGCACACAAGCACAACAACAACACACACACACAACAACAACAGCACACAAACACAACAACAACGACAAAAACAACATACAAACACAGCAACAACAACGACAACAACAACAGGTTGGTCAATTGTGCCTTGCTCCAACAACTACTTACAACGATATCGAATACAGAAATTCGGTTCTAAACCGATCAACATGTCAACTGGTCAAGAATTTGAATTTTTTTCGTCTGCTTATTATTTCAATTTTTCCGCCAATTTCGAAAGATCTCTGGTAGGAGAATGTCGTGCGTATAGCGTCATGGCACTTTTTAGTAAGTTCACTTTTAACCATTTTTCAGTTTGTAGTTTGCTGTTTGTGTTGTTGTTTATTGTTGTTTTTAGTTGTTTAGGTTTGTTGTCTTGCTGTGTGTTTTTTTTTTGAAAAAATTCATCCTACACACAACCACATGAAAAATCGTTGGTTTTTGTTCTTTATATCTTGTTAACGTTGGTGTTTTTGCGAGGTCTTACGTGTTAAATTTTATTTGCAAAATGTAAAATTCGTTTTTTTTCATTGGTGGTTATTTGTTATTATGTGTTAAAATTTGTTTGTGTGTTACATTTTGGCGAAAGTTTTATAAAAAATTATATTCTTTATTCTTTGTAGTATTTTTTTCCCCTTTCATTTCTTTTCGGTCTTGCATTATTGATCCATTTCCTCTCACACTGAAAGTTGATGGAGTGGATGGATGGATAGCTGGATGGATAGAGGGCTAGATGGATGATTGAATGAAGAGATAGATGAATGGATAGATGGAAGGATCGATGGATGGATATAGGATATTAATGTCATCAGCATCATTATCATGTTAAGATCATTTTCATCATCAATATTAAAACCATTGTCACCGTCGTTATCTTTTCCTTCATCATCAGCATCGTCATTCTTATTAGCATCATCTTCATCATCATTGATGTCATAATCAGTTATGACGTCATCGTAAACGTAGCATCATTTTCCCATCCAATTTGATACGAATATATAACAAAACACAAAATATAATATACCAAAATACGTTATATACTCGCGTATAACAAAAATTGTATTTTCTAATTTTTTAAATTTTTATACTTTCGAGATTTGATTTCATGTCTCTGAATTTTTTTTTTCTCCATCCAATACCGCCTACGTTTAAGAAACCCACTATAAAATGCCATACACTCAAATGGAAATTTGTTTGTATGCATAAATACAAATTAAAAAATGTTTTATTCCTTTGTTATACTATCTACAGTACGATGTAGTCAGGCGTGCACACAAACGACATGCACAAGCCTACACACAGCTATATGTACAAGTACAGACACACATAAACGCATACATACAATACACTACTCATATAAACTTTCACTAAAAACCTTTACTTGTAAAACTGTTATACAAACTTATATATACATTTAACCAAATCTGAAGATTTCTGTATATGTATATATATATATATATATATATAGATTTAAACAAACAAATGCACATACACAAAAATTTGTACCGAGCAAACATAGAGAGAGACATTAGCACACAACACAAATTTCTAATCGATATTGGCAAAACTGATAAAGTGTAGATCAGGCAGTAGAGAACACTTCATTTCTCTTTCTTCCCTCTTCTCTCTCTCTCTCTCTCTCTCTCTCTCTTGCTCTTTTTTCATTATTTCTCTGCCTCTTTCAAACTAATTTTTCTACCTTTTTTCATTCTTTCTACCCTACATTCCCTCTCCTCACTCGTTCTCCGGGTTCCTCCTCTTTATCTCACCAACTTCTTTTTTCAATCTAATTACATTTTTTCATTCTTTGTTTCGTTCTTCAGGATTTCTGTCCGATTTTTGTTTTCTTTTATTTACTGACCAGCGTCCGTGCCGTCCATTCATTCTCTCTAACACCATCGACACTGTTTGCTCACTGTCAACGACAATGAACACATAAATGAACAAATGAATGAACAAGTGAATGAACAAATGAATGAACATGTGAATGAACAAGTGAATGAACAAACAAATAAACATTCGAATGAACATGTAAATGAACAAATGAATGAACAAGTGAATGAACAAATGAATGAACATGTGAATGAACAAGTGAATGAACAAACAAATAAACATTCGAATGAACATGTAAATGAACAAATGAATGAACAAGTGAATGAACAAATGAATGAACATGTGAATGAACAAGTGAATGAACAAACAAATAAACATTCGAATGAACATGTAAATGAACAAATGAATGAACAAGTGAATGAACAAATGAATGAACATGTGAATGAACAAGTGAATGAACAAACAAATAAACATTCGAATGAACATGTAAATGAACAAATGAATGAACAAGTGAATGAACAAATGAATGAACATGTGAATGAACAAGTGAATGAACAAACAAATAAACATTCGAATGAACATGTAAATGAACAAATGAATGAACATTTGAATGAACATGTGAATGAACATGTGAATGAATATTGTCTAAACAATGGAACAGATAAATGATCAATTAAATGGATGAATGAACAAAAGATTAGCTAAAAATTAAAAATTATATATACAAACAAAAAATAAACAAATGAGTTGTAAAATGTGAACAGACGGACCAGCAAACGGACTAACAAAACAGTGAACAAATGCAAACAAACAAGCAAACAACAAGCAAACCTACAAATGAATAGATAGATGAACCAAAATATGCTTATGAACGCCTGAATGAACACAAATACAAACAGATGAACACCAAAATGTGATACAGATAGATTTTGAAATTGGAAATAGGAAACTACACAGGCTTCATTATTTCCATTAAAAAATTGTTTTACGTGCATATGTGCGTGCGCGCATGTATAGTTTTGTGTTTTACTCAGTTTTAAAAAATACAAGAACAGACAAAAAAATGTTTCTTCACTAAATCTATTTTTAACTAAAAAATGAACTTTTATAATTATCATATTGTTTTGCACCTAATTGCATGAGAGCTTAAAAAGTTTGAAGAAACTTGAAACATTAAAAAAAAAGATAGCTATAAACTAAAAAAATGGAGAAAATTATGAAGATAACGCAAAAACTCCCAGCTAATTAGACTTATCTGTTGAGATTTTGGTTTGTTTGTGTTTGTTCACTTTGTTCATTTAGTGGAAGTTATATCATTATTAATTTGTTTTAAATTTCAAAGTTTGTTCAGCTTTTATTTTCATTAAATACTAGATTAGTTACCAATTTTCCTATCATTAGATAGATAAATTTCCATATTATATTTCTATTTTTTTCTCTTGTCACATTTTAACTAAACATTTCTCTACAGGAGAAACATAATTGTGATTCGATATCTTGCGGCATTTTTGCATTATGTTCATGAAGATCTTATCAAGCCCTTCAAATATATCTCTAGGTTGTATCTCTCACTCTCTCTCTTTTTTATTCTCTCTCTCTTTCTCTCTCTCACTCTTTCTCTCTTTCTTTTTTCCTCTCTCTTTCTTTCACTTTATCTTTTCTAACCATCAACCTTCCAATGTCAATCATTTTAGATATTGTGGAAGTAATTATAAGACTCTAACTAAATCAATATCCCAAATATATAAATGATAGCAGTACAATTTATACACAAACACGTTTATACATGGAATACATATACAGATTTCATGTTATGTCTGAACTAATAAATAAATATATAAACTAAAAAAATATGAATATGATATGAAAGCAGCGGTCCTAACATTTATTTATACCTAATTTATACATTCGCACACGCACACAGACACTCACACACACAGACACACACATCTATGTCTTCAAACGTTTATAAACACACATACAAACATACACACACACACGCATAGAACACACACACACATACAACACACATGCATGCATATATAATAATTAACCTTTTTTCCACCCTATACACTATACATAAGCATACATCACGATAATTTTGACATCTGTTCATATGCTTGCACAGCGAAAGGAATGGAATGAAGAGAAAAAACTCGCCAGACGGATAAGAAGTATCTTATTTGTAATATTTATCTTTATTACTATTTTTCTGTTTTACCGTAAATTAATTCATCATAAGTTTCCATGGCTGGTAAAGATTAACGACGACTTTCATTGCAATCAGTAATATTATCCATATTTTTTTATTTTTTTTTATTTTTAAAAATTCAATCAAACCTACTACAACAGCCAACACTATAAGATACTATATCTATTCACATCTACAACATCTAATTTATTAATTTTTTATAATATTTTTAACGTAAAAACCGTTTTTATTTATTTTTCGGTAAGTAATTTTGGTAGATGTGTGCTAATTAGGAGAGCAAACACATAAAAAATTAATCTCAATAAATGGCCCTATAAATCTCAATATGAGGCTATAAGGCAATTTGTCTGAGTCAACCACGTACAATGTGCATGCAATGTATAAATTTATATTAAATAAACAGACTATATGTCTGCGTGTGTATGTGTGCGTGTGTGTGTGGGTTTGTGTGTATAAATTGGTATGATTTTATGTGCGTGATTTGGTATTTTTTCATGTGTTTAAATTAGCAATTATGTATGAACACCTGCACAAGCACACACACACAGACACACATACAAACACACACACACATAAAAACACGCACACATACACACGCACACACACACACGTTTATGTACTACGTATTAAAAAGTCATGCAAACAAAAATCGAAGCGTCATCATTGGATGACGAACGGATGAAATAATAAAAAAATAAATAAACACCAATGAAAGAAAAATAAAATGAAAAAAGAAACGAAACGAAAAAAAATCAAGAAAAAACTTTTAGCAAAAAAAGATGCAAATCGTTATTTATTTGGAGCTGAACTTTTATTGACATAAATGAATGACGTGCTAAGCCATGCTTGTACTTCGTGACGTCATAAAATAGAAATCACGTGATGCTAAAAAGCGTCTATATCATTGGTTAATATCACGAATGTATTTATGTGGGGTTTTATAATTGTGTGTGAGCGCGCGCCTATGTATATGTGTGTTTGTATATGTGTGTGTGTGTGTGTGTGTGTGTGTGTGTGTGTGTGATTTTATATGTGTGACGATGACGACGACGATGAGGATGACAATGATGATGACGACGATGAATACAAACCCAATGTCGAACGCGATTATATATATCATTGATGATGACGTGGGCATGACGAAAAAATTCTGCTGCTTTTGACGCTAATTCCTTTGACAACATACTGCTATTTTAATACTGGCTCCTGTATTATTAATAATAATATTTTTTCATTATAATTTTTATTAATATTATTATTATTTTATGATTTTGTAGCAGTAGTAGTATAAATACTACTACTACTAGTTGTAGTAGTAGTAAATACTACTACTACTAGTTGTAGTAGTAGTAAATACTACTACTACTAGTTGTAGTAGTAGTAAATACTACTACTAGTTGTAGTAGTAGTAGTAGTAGTAGTAGCAGTAGTAGCAGTAGTAGTAATAGCCTAAGTATTGAAATAAAAGCAAGTATTAATATATTTTCCATAATTTTTTCTTTAGTAATTTTCAGAGGTACCAAATCATCACATACATAGTTTCTGATAGCCAATGAATTGAAATTGAAATTGAAAGAAACTTTAATTCAGCAGAAAACAAGTTAATTACTAGGAAACCCGAGACCGAAGTCTGTTAGGTCACCCTTAACATAAGTAACAGAAAATATAATATTAATAACAGAAATAGCAATGTCAATAGTTTCTGATAGCCAAGTATCTCAATGAATTCCATCCAGTCTTATCACTTCAACAACGGTGCCAAACGCCTCAACCAAGTTTGTAAGATTGTCTTGGAGAAAGTAACAGTAATGTAGCAGTAACAGTAAAAGTAATGTCAATGATTTAAAGCGAGGAGGGTGAGAACAAAAAAAGTTTTTAAGAATAAAAAGGATAAAAACAGAAAATAAATTAACTGAAATTTAAAATTGTTAAACCAAATTAACAACTTGTTCATAGTAAGAAAAATTTTAAAACTTGAAAAAACCTTTTGGAAAAGTTTTAGATAGAAACAAATTATAGCATCTATCAGAGAGTGTTACATCTACAAATAAACCAATTTTTAAAAAGTAGTTCAAAAGTTTGTAAACATTAAAAGTTTTAAAAACTTTTTTTCAAACAAATTACATTAAATTAAAATTTGAAATTGTAAAAATTAAAATAAATAACGGACTATCATTTTATATTTGTCATTTTTAGGTTTGCAAACATGATGATAAGAAAGATAATACGACAATGATAACCAATGATAAAGATGATAACACTATGACCAATGGCTTTTTATTATTACTGAAGATAGCTATTTTGAAAAAAGTTTTGGTACTCTGAAACAAGTGAGATCAAAAATTTTATAAAAATTTTAACGGCAAATTATAAATATTATGGAAATAAATTTTTAACATGTGCCATTGGTCATGGTGTTATCATCTTTATCATCGGTTATCATTGTCGTCTTATCTTTCTTATCATCATCATGAACATCATCATCATGAACATCATCGTCACAGACATCATCGTCATCATAAATTCATACGAGAGGTCACCTGACTGATCACCTGCTCTCTTACGTCATCAACTTGTCAGTCGCTGAGATTTTTCAAGCATATGTAGTCTGTCCGCCATTGATGAAAATGATGACGACGACGATGATGATGAAGATGCTGATGAAGAAGAAGATGATGATGATGATGACGATGATGAAAATGATTACGACGATGAAAAAGATGACGATGAAGAAGATGATGACGATGATGATGACGAAAATGGTGGCGAAGATAAAGTTGATGGGGACGATTATAAGGATAAAGTTGATTATGTTTAATGTTGTGTCACTCATTAAAATTACAAAATATATTTCAATTAATTACCAACTAACAATATGATGATGACACAGATAAAACTATTTCATTTTCGTTAAAAGCATCGGCACGTCATCACCTTCATCACCTTCCTTCACAATCATCGTCAATGATGACGTCATAATTAAGAATGTTCTTGCCAGCGTCATTATGGTTGGTAATTTACCTACCACGCATCATTAAAATTATTTCCACCTTTTTTCATTTTTCTCACTACCATCAACCTTATCATCGTTATCAACGTCATCATCATCATCATTATTATTATTATTATTATATTATTATTATTATTATTATTATCATCATCAGTATCATCATCATCATCATCATCATTGTCATCATCATCATCATCATCATCATCATCATTATTATTATTATTATCACCATCATCATCATCACCAAGATCATCACCATCAGGATCGAACGAGCAATCTCAAAACTCAGTTGAGCAATACAAACTCAATGTAACGATGCGATAATGAACGATCTAAGTGTCAATCACCCACTTGTGTATACATACAAACACGCATACACACAATCAGACAGACAAACAGACAGACAGACAAACAGACAGACAGACATACATACAAACATACAGGCAGGCAGACATAGGGACAATAGTTATGAAAATTATTCATTATAATTTTCAATCTGATTCGCCTCTTTGGATTCACTTTGAATTTTTTTTTTAAATAAAATCTGGACACATAGATTGGCTGATTTAAAATGTAATAAATAAATGAATGAAAATGAATTATAAGATAGATGGAAAGATATGATTGAGTGGATGAGTGACTGAATGAATTAGTGAAAAACAAAAATGGTAGTTTATTAAACTAAAGGTTAGATATTAACACTTACCTTACGTATTTGGATATATTTTATCCTTTTCTTGCTTTCTTTTCTTTCTCTCTCTCTCTCTCTTTCTCTATAATAGATACATATATATAAAAGTTGAGGATTGATTGATTAATGGATAAACGGTTGATAGAAAAATTGTCTGATCGATGGATTGATGGATGTTTGGATGGATAAAAGTATTAAGCAGTACATCAGTTGCAATGTTTTCTTCCCATTCCGACATTTTTCATTTTCATCCGTGTACTTATATCGTCATCACCATCGGCGTCATCTTCATCACTATCATTTCGAAATAATCATGATATTTTTTGAGTTACTCATTTTCAAACAGTGTCGGTACGGTTTATAGTCACGATTATTGTATGACCAGCAAGTATTACTACTGCCTGTACTTCTGATGCTGCTTCTGCTGCTACTGCTACTACTACTACTCTATTATTACTACTACTACTATTACCACTACAGCAACTATTACTGTTGTTACTACTACTAGGCTTTGCGTTCTAGTGCCAAGATGAAAAATTGAAAACCATGATCATTTATCCAATTTTTCAATTTGTCAAACATTGACTTCGGGTAAATTAATTATCACCATCGTCGTCATCCGCATTTACACCATCGTCATCATCGTCGTCATCATCATTATCACCATTTTTTTCTATCAACAACAACAAACCCATTATCATCATTATCATTATATACAACTGGTGACAGAACTAGAAGGGGGTGGGTTCGAGGGCCTTTCCATTGTGAGCAATGTTGTAATTAAAGTCAGTAAACTCAGTTTCAAAACAGTTTTGAAAAGTTATTTTTTTTTAGTTTTTAGCAACGAAATAACTATCATTATGAACTACGCGCTATATTTCAATCATTTTTTGGAATGTGGCTCTAAGATGTTGAATTAAGCTGTTAGTTTTTCACTAGATTCATGAGCTACGTTGTATAGTTCGATTTTTGGAATGCTGCACTGATACAGTGAGTTATGCTGGTAGTTCGGTACCAGATTCACGTATTACTTAATCTCCTTCTAGACATGAGAATGTTTAATTTGGTAATGAAAATTTTTAAGTTTTTGATGCGTAATATCTTGAATTGACAGAAGAGATGTCATTATGAAGTGGTACTAAATAGTTTGGTTATTTAGAAGATGGCTCTGATATGGTAAATTAAAATGGTAGTTTGTTACTAGATGATGCAGCATTCAACCTCCTAGACATAAAAGTGTATAATTTGGTGGCGTTTTTGAGAAATATTTTATCATTTGTATATCATCTCTATTTTTATCAACAATATCAGAATTGATGACCTCATCATCTTATCAACATCCTACTTCATCATTGCTTTTATCTAGTTTTTACTTTTATCATCATCAAATTAAATAACTTTGTGATTAATAGTCATTTTAAAAACAGTCATCAATGATTTTTTAGACTTTTTAGTTTGTAATCGGTACCACAACTTTAAATCTTCATCGCCATCTTTATCTTAAACATCATCATCATCATCATCATTATTATCATTTTCACTATCATTATCACTACAGTAGTTTACATCGTCACCATCATCATCATCACTACGTGACCTCATAAAATATGAACCGTTTAGCCAGTCAAACAATCGATTTGTAACTGTTACACGACACCTCATCATCATCATCGTCAGCAAATGACGTCATGATGAAGATAAACAAATAAATAAATAAATAAACAAATAATAATAATAAATATATTTATAAATAAATAATAATTATAATATTTATTCATAGTTTACTTGTAAGGGTCCTTAAAATAATGGCATAATTATTTCAAAAAAATTTAATTGCGACCGATTTATATCTTTCCAAAAGTGTTAAAAAAGGGATCGTCGATTCAACTTTATCAGAGTATCCACTATCTTCATCGCTATCCGTCATCATTATCATCAACATCAGCCTTTTCTTCGTCATCATCATCATCATCATTGCCGCAAAAACCTAACTCATAAATAGTGATTACCTTCATTTGTATTATCATCACTATCTCTATATCATCGTTGTCTTTATTATTATCATCATCGCCATTTTTTCATCATCATCATCATTATCACTTTTCTCTTATCATTATCATTCTCGTCATCACCATCAACCGATCCGTCATCACTTTTTTTGTCATCATCATCAAATTTATCACCATTGTTTTATCGCCATAGTTGCCAATATATGGTGGCGTCAAAAATGACATCATCATCATAACCTGCACGAAACTGGACATGTTTTACGAGTTTTGTATGCATAAAATTGTACTGTTGGTCTGCTGTGAATTGCTGTCCATTCTATGGTTTCGTTTCGAACTGTTTCGATTTGTATCGTTTCATTTTATCGTATTGTATTACATTGTATATTGTTTAGTATCATGTTTTATTATTTTCATTGAGTTTATTTGTACAATTACTCGATGAAAAATCTTTACAACAAATCTGCTTCTATTTATGCATCTTCTATACATACGTTTTATATGCGTTTGTATGTAACAGCGATTGTTCTGTTTTGCATAGGTACATGTTTGTTTATTTGTATGTTTGTTCGGGTAAAATGTTTTTGTATGTCTACATACAGAAAATTACTAGACTAAATTTAAAAATACACATCACGCAGATATTAAAAAAATGTAAAAATAGGATTACATTCAGTTTATAGATTTTTTTACTTTCCTGCAAGAACAGATGATGCTCATTGTATGAAGTTTCGCCCAAACTGTTTCGTTTTATGTTTGTTTGTTTGTATGTATGTATGCATGTTTGTTTATTTGTTTGTATTTATGTATGTATGTTTGTTTGTGTGTATGTTTATTAGTTTGTATATCGGTGTGTATGAAGGTTTGTTTGTTTATGTATTAAAATATAAATTTGTTTTGATTTTAAGCCGAGGGAGAGAGAAAATTTTTTAAGAATTTTCAGCCAGAAATAATTTTTTTCATTTGTTTATTTATTGGAATGGAGAGCTTATCACATAAAATTAAATATAAATGAAAAAGATGAATAAATTTTGTTTAGTTCCTTTTTATTCTTTCTTCGTAGACGCTCGCTATTGAAAACATAGAATCAAAAATGTCCCATCAGAATTTATAGGCCTAAAAACGTGCAGATGCGCAATTGCTATTCATAAGTGCTATAAAATTCCAAAGCAATCTTACAATTTATAAGCAATTTTTAAATAAATTTTTTGATTTTGTTCGAGAATTTTCGTTTTAATACATAATGAATTAAACTTATCGATAATGTTGATTCGACATTAATTGAAGTTAGACTCAACAACAACAACAACAACAAAAATATGAAGAAGGTTTATGATATTTTATTTATTTCGTTAGAATGATTTTGTGTCGTATTTTAAATGAACAAATTTAAAAACACCACACGCTTGTTTTGATATTTTCATCTTGAAAAAATATTATCTCACTATTTTTTGATTTTAATAATTTTTTCTACATATGAATTTTATTTATTCTTTTTGATTTGTTTTTTGCCAGAGGCTAATTTTGTTTATAATTTGTTCCTCTTGTATGCATTATGCATGCCTGTATGCATGTGTGTATGTGTGTATGTATGTATGTATGTATGTATATATGTATGTATGTATGTATGTATGTATGTATGTATGTATGTATGTATGTATGTATGTATGTATGTATGTATGTATGTATGTATGTATGTATGTATGTATGTATGTATGTATGTATGTATGTATGTATGTATGTATGTATGTATGTATGTATGTATGTATGTATGTATGTATGTATGTATGTATGTATGTATGTATGTATGTATGTATGTATGTATGTATGTATGTATGTATGTATGTATGTATGTATGTATGTATGTATGTATGTATGTATGTATGTATGTATGTATGTATGTATGTATGTATGTATGTATGTCCCTATGTTTGTATCCATGTATGTATGTGCAGTTACTTTCAACCAATTTTCTCATGGTTCTTATTGCGGTTTATGTAACATTAATTCCCCCGGCTTACATAGAGAAACGTCTGTAACGAGATTTGAATAATTAAAAATTATTCGCACCAGGTGGCCGATGCATTTTATTATGTGCAAGTTTTTTCTCCGTGAATAGACAATTGCTGAATTGGCTTTCCATATTTTTACGTCATTTTTGTCTCTGCAATTTTTTTATTTATGTGAGGCATTACTTTTTTTTTTACAATTTTTTGTCTTATTTATTTTTGTTCGTATTTAATAAATTCTGGCTTATGTTTATGAATCGGCTTTCACGTTCATCATTTCTGTCCGTTTGTAGTTTGTTTTAGCAGCATTATTTTAAAATTGTCAATGGATTGTACAGTTAATGTTTGTGCTTATATGTGTGTGTGTTTGTGTGTGTGTGTGTGTGTGTGTGGTGTGTATATGTGTGTGTGTGTGTGTGTAGGATACATATCTGTATCTCGTTAACATGGATCAGCCATAAATGAAGCAGCACTCACAACACACAAAGTGATCATTGTTAATTATATCTCAGCTTTAAGGAATAAATCACGCACTAAAAACAAAAATAAAACATAAAAAAATAGAAAAATGGTTCAGAAAAAAAGAAGAAAAAAGATTATTATTTATAGCGTCACTTGAAAAAGTAATTTGTTTGTTGATGGAGGGTCGAAATGATGGATGGACGGATGAATTGAACAAGATATAGTTGGAGAGGTGGATAGATGGATGGGTGAGTGGATGAACAGATAGATGGATGGGTAGGGGAATGAATAAATTAATTGAAAGATTGATGAGAATTTTTATTGAATAATTTAACAGATTATAAAAGTAATCTGAAAAAATTAATGATTAATTAAAAACAAACGGATGATTGAGTAAGCGATTGAATGATTGAACGAATAAATGAATGAATAATTAAATAAGCAAACAAACGAACGAATGAATGCATGAAGGAATGAATTAATGAATGAATGAAGACACTGGGAGGGGTTGATGATGATTGATCACTCTCTGATAAGTTCCTTTCAGCTGACAACCAAAAATTTTTTCCTGCGTGTATTTTCAACTTTTGCTTACATTTTTATATTATACACTTTGCTGATATTTTTAACGGGTACTTTGGTATTGCGTATTTTGGTACTGCGTATTTCGTTGCGGCTATTTTTCTAGGTATTATATCTTGAACTTTGGTGTATTTTTAATCTTATATACCCCAATGGTGTGAAACTTTGTTTTCACGACACAATTTTTCACTTTGAAATTTTGTCAACATTCTTCTCTCCCTGTCACATATTTTCTTCAGTCACCAATTTCTTAATGAATTTTTTTTTTCAAAGAACAATATCAATTCATCATTCCGCGAAAGTATGCATGCTGGTGTGGTGTTAGTCGTAGTAGAGGTAGTAGAAGTTGTAGTAGTAGTAGTAGCAGCAGCAGCAGCAGCAGTAGTAGTAGTTGTTGTTGTAAAAAAGAAATTTGAAATACTACTAGTCGTATTTGTGTTAACAACAGTATGTTAGTAAAAGTCGGAAGTAAAACTACTGGGAAGAAGTAACGATCCGATTATCCCATGAATATTCCTGGCTTACAGCTGTCAGCCTGTGATGGTGATGATGAAGATGCTGATGATGACGACGATGATAGCGTTGATGATGATGATGTAATGTTATTGGGTTATGGTAGTTTATGTTACTATATGTTACTAATAAATTTACTACTACAACTACTATTACTGCTATTACTACTACTACTGATGCAACAGCTTCGGTTACTGCTATTTCAGCTAATGCTACTATGGTAGTAGTGTTGGTAGTAGTAGTAGCAGTAGTAGTAGTGGTGGTGGAAGTAGTAGTAGTAGTAGTAGTAGTAGTAGTAGTAGTAGTAGTAGTAGTATAATAACAGAACTATAAAATTTATTACTGTTGGCATTTCGATGTCTGAACAGCGAGGCACTATCGTTTGACGTGGATTGACCGCTGAATTGCAACAGTGAAACTCGCGTCAGCAATTTTACAACCAGGCAAACACATCCTCATCAGCAATGGGGAACATAATAATAATAATAAAATAACAAGGATAATTGCCTGAAGTTATAAGTTCATCCTGAATAAGTGAATCTGAGGCCATGTCATTAGGATACGGTCGTCATCAGCTATGAAAAATTTGATAACATTAATTTATTACTGCACTAGCAGCATAAATAACTGTGGTCTCGTCAACAAAATCCATTAATTACTACAGCAGCAACATCAGAACCAACATTAACAACAACATTAACAGCATCAACAACAACATCATCAACAACAACATCAACAAAAACAACATCATCAACATCGTCATCAACATCAACAACAACATCAACAACCACATCAATAACAACAACAACATTAACAACAACATCATCAACATCAGCAACATCAACAACAATAACATCAACAACAGCAACATCAACAACAACAGCAACAACAACAGCATCAACAATAATATTAACGTACGTTGACGGCCAATATATGCTCCAATAAAACTTTTCATATCTTTGAGGTCCCAGAAGTAATGATGATGATGACGATGATGAAGATGATGATGGTTATGATGACTATGATGATGATAACGATGATGATAAAAAGCAATGCGCTGATAACAAAATCTTTAATAAATGACACAAAGTGATGATGAATGATATCTTACAAATTGAATTGATACTTGTTGTCATCGTTTGTATATAGTTTCTCTCTTAAGGAGTGTAATATACAAATTATTCAAATATACTAACCATACAAACAAACAATCCTCTCAAACATACAAAGCAAACAAATATACAAACCCCACAAACATACAAGCCACACAAACATACAAACCACACAGACATACAGACCACACAAACATACAAACCACACAAACATACAAACCTTTATACAGAAAACAAAACAAGACAAAAACTCCTCGAAGACTGGCAATGTCCTTCCAGAAACAGCAACGATAACGACGAAGATGACGATAGTTCAAATCCAGGTCCATCCAACAAACGAAGCAGTTTACAACAGCAACAACAGCAACGAAAACAAATCAACAACAGCAGTAATAATATTAGCGGTAGCAGTAGTAGCATCAATAGCATCAGTAGTAGCACCAGTGGTAGCTCCAGTAATAAAAAATCATTCACAGAAAATGTAATTGCGCCCTTTTCTTCTAAACACCGGCAATTTTATTACTACTTTACTCTCGCTGGTTTAACTCTAAGTAACAACAACAACAACATCAACGACAACAATAACAAAGACATCAACAACGATGATGACGTCAGCAGCAGCAACAACAACAACTACAACAATAGTGATTCATCGCCTTTGAGTTTGTTGCAGGCCGTTCTGCTGCTAGTGGCTGCCAGTCACTTGGTCATACTCATGCTGACCGGGATACTATCCTATAAGATATCACTAGGGAAGTATCAGTGATGATGATACTAATGTCGACGATGATAATGATGGTTAATGATGATGATAGTGATGAGAAGGAGGAGGAAGAAGATGACGGTTACAGTTAATCATGAAGATTAGTGATAAAACTGATGGCGTAGATGTTTCAAAATATGATATTGCGGCAGATGTTGATAATGATAAGTGATAATGAATGATGATGATGATGGTGATGAATTATGATGATGACCTTGATGATGATGGTGTTGCTATTGGTGATGGCGTTTTCGATGCTGATAATGATGTTGATGATGAGGATGAGGATGAGTACGATGATGGTTTTAAAAGTAAATGATAAGAGGCAGAAAAAAGGGAATAAAACAAATGTGATAATAAAAATAAATTAACCACGCATATAACTACGAAAACGACAATTATACTCTAACTGCCAATTGTAAAATCTGACATTTATATTCTCAAACATTTACATCCATATGCGTGCGTGTGTAGTACACAATTTTTTGTTTATAAACAAAACTATACAATACAACTGTATAAAATACAATGCACTACAATACACTATAGTACAATACAATAAAATACAATACAATGCAATATACTACAATACAACACAATGACAATGTACTAAGTTTGAAAAAAATCTTAGTTTTGGTTTTGTCGTTCATGACCAAAATGGAATGAAAAAGAATGGGGTATTTATGTATTTCGTGTATAAATACAATGCACCAAAATTACGAACGCCAAGTTTGTTAAAATATTGTTCATTTGTTGAACTTGATTCCATTAATCAAATTAATTAATTATATTTATTTATTTATTTATTACAAAAATGTCTACATATGTATTTATTTAATTGGCTGAATATGTACATTATACAAAAGTGTATGTAGCAGTTAGCAATTTAACCAAGAACATACATAACACATACACACAGACATACACACACAAACATATTGATACATACATAAACGCGCTTATATAGTGTGTTCATTTATTTATATACATATATACACATACACACTTACACACACACAAACAAACAAATGTATATATATATACATATAAAATGATATATATGGTTTACATTCATTCATTCATTCTTCATCCATCCATTCATTCATTTGTTCTTCATTCGTTCAATAAATCATCCGTTCATTCATTCATTATTTTAAAAAATACTTTTTTAAAATTTATTTTCATGAAAATCTTCATATATTTATTTCTTCTTTTTCTTTAAATAAACAGTAATAAAAATATTAAAATTATGTAAACAAAAAAAAAATCCGGACGCTCACTTAGGGCGCTATAAATAATCAAAAAATGAAAGAAACTATTAAATAAATATAAAATTATGGTAAGAATAATAATTATAATTATATAATATTAATAATAATAATTATTATTATTATTATTGTTAAATCTTATAGTTTTGCTATTTAATCCATAACTTTTTGTTGGTGTTATTAATAATAATATAAGATTTATTTAAATATCTAAATCTTATTCCTTTTGCGGCTGATACAAATTTTCGTAAATATTAATATTATTGTTATATTTTGTTAAAATAAAATTAATTGTTATAAATATATATATATATCATTGTTATTATTATTTATATTTTTATTATTAAAAATAATTATAGCTGGTTGTCAGAGTCTGATAAACATTTTCCCGACAACGATTTCTTCATTGAAAAATTTTTCAACTTCGAATTTGACTCCGGCTAAAAATTTCCACTCCTTCTCCCACTTCTGGCTTCAAATCCGATTTCCAACTCCTAAAAATTTTCCACGTTTGCATCATAATTTAGCTTAAACACCACAACTGAATGAAAGATACTTCAAGAAACACTTAAAATAAGTCATTTTTATGTGTTTATGTTCTAAAATACTTTTTACTTTAAGATAGTTCTTCTTTCTTTCGCGTGCCTTATCCTTTCGGGACATTGGCGACCATCGACCTCCACAAAACCCGATCTTTAATACTTTGTAGTAGTTGAAATGTGGTGATATTCAACAAGTGATACAAGGACCTCACGAGTGTTGTCCGTTGTTGACCGCCATCCCTTTTCTCTGCAATCGTTCCAGTGGTTGTTAGATTTTCCATTTTTTCCTTCCGCGTCATGTGACCAAAAAACATTTACTGGCGCTTCATTTGATTTCATTTTGCAAAAAGCAAAACACGAACTTCAGATTCAGACCCAAGTATCTATGGTCCATCCCTAATTATGCGACTACTTAATTATAAAAATACGTTAAAGGATATTATCAACGATAAATAGATAACATTTTCCGATGTAGAAGTGTATACATTCTCTTGCAATCAGTCTCTTTTCAAACGTAGTTCACTTAATTTTATTATTTATAATGAAAAAATATTTTTATCAAAATAATAATAATAATATTATTATTATTATTGTTATTATTAATTTGTTATTTTGGGCATATAATGATCACTTGTCAGAATTTTGAATTCGGTTTTGAAAGTCCTTTCAAACAAAACAATAGAAAATTTTTTCGATCTTTTATCTTTCGAAGGAATTTGAGATATTTTTTTCCCGAATTTAAAAATTAATTGCGTTCGAGGGTTCATTATGACGTCAGCGCTGAATCATTCAAAATTCAATCAACCAATCAGCTAACTCCTTCCCTAATCATCCCCACCATCAACGTTGTCGTCGTCGTCATAAACCACAACAAATAACTACCAATTGAAGTTTTTTGTTCTACCTAGCATGCGATCAACCAACAATCTGACACTTCATTCAACACTCCAGTTAACAATTCATCTATCCATTCATTCATCCAATCACTAGTTCAGTGGTTTGTTCATTCTCTTGCTTGGTAACTTATCCAACTAACATACATCTCGAAAGTCTAAACATCATCAGCCTTACGAAAAAAATGTTTATCAAACATGACGACAAACCAACCAAAATCAATTGGCCAGCCAATCAGCCAATAAAAAACCTACCCAGCAGCCAATCAGTAAACTAACCAATCAATCGACGAACCAGCCATCCAATCAGCAAACCATCAAACCAGCCAAACAAACAAACCAATCAATCGAAGAACCAGCCAACCAATCAGCAAACCACCCAACCAGCCAAATAAACCAATCAATCAATCGAGCAGGCATCCAACCATCAAACAAAAACCACAAACATTTCATTAATAGATGAAAAAACACCTTGACAGATAGACAGACAGATGGGAAAAAAGAATGAATGAACGAACGAAAGAGCAAAACAAAGAGCACGTATTTCTAAACAAAAAACTTTAGATTAAGATTTAATTAGTTTGGAAGGACATTGAAGATCAAGGAGTAGCGTAACATCGCCTCTCTAACTACGTGTTCTTCTCATCTTCTCTGACAACTGTTAGTTTTTTCAATCTATTTTTATTTTCTTCCCGTTATTTTCTGATTGAAAATATGTTTGGCAGAAATTGTATTGTTATATTTATTATATTATTAAAAGTATTATCGTTATTATTATAAATAATGAAAAAAGTAATTATATATATATATTATTAAATAGTAATTACATATTTATATAAAATAAGGCATACTTGTGAAATCACAAATATATCATTACACACTAGCAAACGCCAAACAAACAGCAGACAAAACAATATACAGATAACATAATAACAAAGAAACAAACCACAAACATACATACATTCATCATACAAACAACGTACATCAACATACAAACAAATGACATAAAACAGCAGACAAACAATATACAAACAACATACAAAAAACATACAAACTACATACAAACAACATAGGAAAAAACATACAAAAGCAG
Organism: Helobdella robusta; assembly: GCF_000326865.2. Taxonomy (NCBI): domain Eukaryota; kingdom Metazoa; phylum Annelida; class Clitellata; order Rhynchobdellida; family Glossiphoniidae; genus Helobdella; species Helobdella robusta. Next base: position 8,995,635 of record NW_008704083.1, read on the forward strand.
GTTTGTCACTTGTGGAAAAGTTTTCCCTCAGTTAAATTCTAATCACCACCTTTTTTTTCTGCAAATTAAATTTTAACAACGGCTTTTCTAAAATTCTGTCATTAATTGAGTGAGTGAATGAATAATTGAAAAGTAAAAAAAAAATGAAAGTTAAAACGAACGAACGAATGAATGAATGAATAAAAGAAAGAAAGAGGGAATATTCAAATAAGCGAATGTGATTGAGTTATTGAATTATGACAGAATGAAAAAATAAAACTTAATGGAATGATTGAGTAACGAGAAATTGAATGAAATGTTTGCAAAATTGTTATACAGGCACGACACACACTTGAAAAAATATTTTTAATTTATTCTTTCTTAATATTTCATTCAATTCATCCATACTTTTGTTATTAATTTATTCAATCAGCCATTCATTCATTCATTCATTCAGTCATTCAATAATTCTTTTATTCTTCAAGTTATTCAATGCTTCATTCACTCATCCATCACTCCATCAGTTATTTAGCTCAATAGCTAGCTACCTGACAAACACTCCCCTGCTTATAAAATAACTGAATTAAAACATAGCAATTATCATAATGCTATATATTTTTAGAACATAATTTATATTTATATAAATATACTTAAAAATTATTTGTGTATCTTATATTAGCAGGTCGTAAAAAACACACGTACACTACACAAACATTTTTGGAGATATTTATATATTTATTGATAATAATTGAAGCTGTTTATTTCGCACTTGCATTTCTTCACTTGTTGGGTTTTCGATTTTTTTGGTTGATTTTTTAGTTTCGCACTTTTTTTCTAGATTCCATTTTGAAATTAACTTTATTTATGCGAGCACACGAACAACCACACGAACGAACAAACAAACAGCCATTCTGCTCGGAGAAGACTTCACAAATTTTAACACTGTTGAAACGGCAGAGAAAGAGAGAGAGAAAGAGAGAGCGCGAGAGAGAGAGAGCGCGAGAGAGAGAGCGCAAGAGAGAAAGAGAGAAAAAGAGAGAGATAGAGAGGGAGAGAAGAGAGAGAGTAATAAAAAAAGACAAAATAATTTATTCAAAAACAAAAACGAGCAACAGTAGAAAGAAATCATTTGAACAGGAAAATTACAAAGAATGAAAAGGAAAAAATTTCTTAGCTTCACGAAGTTGAAGAAATCGGATGAGGACAGAGAAGTGGATAAGACTTCTCCGAAAGAAAAATCAGCGAAATTGCCAACCGCAGCGTCCGATCCGGAAAAACCCAGCAAAACAGCCGATCAAAACAGCGAATCAGGAAGCAGCAGCAGTAGCAGCAGCAGCAGCGAGAGTGGTAGTTGTTGTAGTAACAGCACTACTTCTGTTACTGCCACTGCCGGCAAAAAATCAATCATGACTCAAAAGGCCTTCAATTCCAGTTAGTGTTTTACACCGTTTGCAACATGTTGTTTTAATTATTATCTTCGTTTATTTTTTGACAAAATTTATTAATTTATTATTATTAATTTTTATTAGTAATTATTATTAATAATTATTATTAACATTATGTGGAGTTTATACAACGCTTAACAGTTTTGGAGTTGAACTAAGTATTACAAAAACAACATGGCAAAACGTGGCACACTAACAGTCTGCGCTAACTCATTTACTGCCTTATTTGATACCGTCATCATTTCTCTATTATCACCATCGCTGCCATCTAAAACATCATCATCATTGTCATCATCATCATCATCATTGGCATCGTCATCATCACCATGTGGGTAATTATCAGAGTCACCGTACCCGCCCCTGGCCCCAAACAAGGTGCGGGTGTACAGCATGAGGTTCTGTCCATACGCCCAGAGAGCACGTATGATACTCAAGTACTACAATGTTCCGTTAGTACCGTTGTTGTTGTTGATGTTGTTGCTGTTGATATTGTTGTTGTTGTTGTTAATGTTGTTGATGCTGTTGTTAATGATGATGTTGTTGTTACTGATGATGATTTTGATGTTGTGGATGTTGTTGTTGATGTTGTTGTTGTTGATGTTGTTGTTGTTAATGATGATGGTGAAGATATTGTTGTTGTTGGTTAAGATAACGGTGATGATATTGATGTTGTTGATGATGATGAGGAGGATGCTTTTGATGATGGAGTTGGTGATGATAACTATATACTGTCGGATATACAGTCAGACAAGCAGAGAGATGCATAGATAGATGAATTGATTGATGAATAAATGGATGGATAGATAGACAGATGGATAGATGGATGAATGGATAGGTGTATAGATAAAAATATATTTAAGCAAAGAAACAGTTAGAAAGATAGATAGATAGTTACAGACGAATGTATTTATTCATCCATTGATTGTTTAATTTGATTGAGAAATGCACCAAAAATCAGTGCTTGGACGACAAATAAATTTATAAACAAACTTACACATACATACATACATACATACATACATACATACATACATACATACATACATACATACATACATACATACATACATACATACATACATACATACATACATACATACATACATACATACATACATACATACATACATACATACATACATACATACATACATACATACATACATACATACATACATACATACATACATACATACATACATGCATATACAAAAGAAACACATATACACACATACAGACACAAGCATACACACACACACACACACCTGGAAACACACATGCACGCATACATGCATGGATGAATGAATTAATGCAGTGATCGATCGTATCATTAAATTTTCCTCAGACGTCTGACAGTACAAAATCAAATTCCTATTTCATCCCATTTCACTCTTTTTCTTTCTTATTGTCTCTATTTTTAGATTTCACTTTTATTTTATTTTCTAATTACAGAGTACAAAATGTTTTAGAATAAAGCTTTCATTCGGATTTTAATAGAAAAAATTGGACAATTGTGAGTTCACCACATACGAATTGTTATAATTTTTCGTTTAAACTACGTAAATCCGCAATAAATACATCCAGATTCACGAAACCAGACGTGCAGATAAATTTATATACCTGTAAATTTACAAAATTACGCACACATGCACACACAAACACAGACATAAACACGAACACACACACCCAAACACACAAACACATACATACATGAATAAGCGGAAGACTTATAAATCAGCTAGTTACCGTTGAATGCAATGCATAAATACAAAAAGCAACTAAACTTTAATGAATATTTATGCATTGAACGCACATGTGCACTTAGCTTTTGTATGGGTTGATGTATGTATGTTTGTGTGTTTGTATGTGTGTGTATATTTGTGTGTGCACGTGTGTTTGTATGCGTCTGTGTGTTTGTCTGTTTTTACGGTTATAAGCATTTACAGTTATCTTTTGCAAATATGTTTTGATGTATTTGCGTATAATGTGTTAATGTTTGTTTGGATGTGGTTTTTTGTATATGTGTGTTGTTGTTTGTGAGTGCGTGTGTGTGTGCGGTTATAGATGCTTAATGTGCTTTTATAAATGCCGCTACTGGCTGCTAATTAAAATTTACAACAAATTTTTTTGTAGCCTTTACTACTAATGTTTATTAATTACAATTTCTGATCATGTAGTTAGTGTTAATGTTTTTAAATTACATCAATTACTGCTGAAAATTGTAAATTTTTACTTCTGTACAAAAACTTCTACTTCAAAAACTACTACTAATAATAATCATGCCGCTACTACTACAGCTTCTAATATCACCGCTACTACTACTACTTTGGCCACTACTACTACTAATGCTACAACGCTTACTACTATTACTACCTGCTGCATGCCATAAACCGTATTTTCTCGTAAATTTATCGTAATCATCTCAACATCAGCCGAGTTCTCCTTATTATATTTATTTATCGCTCTCCTTTTCTCTCTCTCTCTCTCTCTCTCTCTCTCTCTCTCTTTCTCTCTCTTTCATAACTCTTTCTCTTTTTTGCGATTTTATGGTGGTTGTTTATTTTTCTTTTTGCTATACATAATTTTTCCTATAATTCTCAACATAATTCATATTTCTTTCTCGGTTTTTAAATACTTATTTTTTGTTCTTTAATCATTCACATTTGTCTCTCTCACTCATTCAATCTTTCATTTATTTACACTCATTTGCTAATTCAATCAATCAATCAATCATTCATTCATTTATTCATCTATAAATTTACTCTCTTAATCTTCCATTCACTTATCATTCATTCATTCGTTTCTACATTCACTCTCTCATTCATTCACTAATTTCTTCACTCAGACACGAAATCGTGAACATCAACTTGAAAGACAAACCAGCATGGTTCTTACAGAAAAATGCCTCTGGTACTGTACCGGTTCTTGAACATAACGGTAATTTGGGGTATTTTGGGGCTGCTGTTTAGAGATATTTTGGGATGTTTTAACGATTTTGGTGTATTTGTTTAAATACTTGATGTTTTCTTTTGTCTTCGTTTTTGTAATTTTAATTATATTTGTTTTTTGTATTTTTGTTTGTTTTTGTTTTGTATCTTTTGTTTTTTTTCTAAATCTTCAGGCCGTTTTTGAATCAGCGATAAATTTTTCACTATTTTTAAAATTTCGCAATAAATATTTTCTAAACGCTGCTTAAAAAAAACCAAGCTGTTTAAAATTCCTAAATCTCAAATAATTTCGCCCTCTCTATCTACCTCGAAGGGTGTAGTTTGAAAAATTAATCCAACAGAACTGCTAAAAAATTCATTATCCATTCATCAACGTCATCATCTTCGTCATCATCGTCGTCGTCGTCGTCGTCATCATCTTTATAAATGACGTAATGAAATGTTTTCCTCGTCATAATATTATAAATGACTTTAGTTTAATTATAAATTTATTTAAAAAATTTTCAACTATAATTATAATTTAACATAAATTACCATAAATAAACGTTATATTAATTATAAATTTTCAATCGGTACTGACAGAACGGATAATCACGGAGTCGGTAATCTGCTGCGAATACTTGGACGAGAGGTACGGTCAGAACAAACTTCTGACCAGAGAATCATACACGAGGGCCAAACAGAAGATGATGATTGAAAAGTTTAATAAGGCTAGAAAAGGATCAATTAATTATACAATCTGCAAATCGATCAGTCAGTCAATCAATCATACAATCAAACAACCAGCCAATCAGCCAACCAATCAATCAATCAACCAATCAACCAACCAATCAACCAACCAATCATTCTATCAATCAATCAACTAACCAACCATCCATTCAACTAACCAATCAATCGACCAATCAATGAAAGGTGTGTGCAGTGTACTACGCGGCGATCAACAAGTTGAAAGGTGTGGAGGATTTCAGGGACCTGAAGCAGCAGTTTGAAGAAGTCCTCCAACCCTTTGAGGAGTCCCTGCAGAATAAATTCTTTGGAGGTGATGACAACGACGATGGCAATGATGGTGGTAGAGATGATGACGATGTGATGATGATGACGTTGTGATGATGACGACGATGATGATAATAATGATGATGATGATGTGATAATGACGATGGTAACGAGGATGATGAAAATGATGACGACTCCCATTCTCACAGGCGACGAACCTTACTTTCTTGACTTTCTCATCTGGCCCTGGTTTGAAAGGTTTCCCGCTCTTGAACGCCTAACTGGGATTCAAATAGTTCAGGGCGACCCGAAGTTTCACCGAATAACTCAGTGGGCCGACAAGCACATGCTACAAGTACCGGTCGTCAGGGATGTCATAACACCGATCGGTTATCATGCCGAGTTCCTCAGGCAGTATACCGACCCGAGTCTCAAGTACCCGAATTATGACCTCGGTTTGCAGTGATGTGAATGTTTGAAGGTTGAGTAGAGGAAAGAATTAATTAAAAAAAATAAAGGAATATAAAACGAAGTGTGTGTGTTTGGGTGTGTGTGCGTGTGGTGTGAAAATTTGGCTCTGTAATGACGTTGATTAGACATTAATAGAGGCATCAACTTTAATGAAACGATTTTTATTAAAGTATGAAGGACGATGATGACGGTGATGATGAAGATGAAGATGATAATGACGTCAAATTTGTTTATTAATACTGCTACAAAACTTTTACTGCTTCCAATACTTTCAATTTTATTATGTTACATTTTATACATTAAGTAAATAAATACACACATCCAAACAAACAAACAAACAGACAGACAAACATCAAAATTCTACTCACCTACACAAACACACACACACGCACGCACTCACACACACACACACGCACGCACGAAGACTTCTTAGCGGGATAATATATATAGCTATTAAATGCCGGTGAATATTAACATTATTATTATTTTTACTATTATTATTATTATTATTATTGTTGTTGTTGTTTAATTATTATGGTTTTTTTATTTTTTTAATAATAGTCTCTGGAATGGGAGTATGTTGAAAATTTGTATCTGAAGAAAGATGTTAGGAAATAAATTAAAATAAATAGCTTTAATCAACAGACGGCTCAGGCACGTTGTGTGGTATGTGGTAAGTTAGAATAAAATGTTACCAGCCAATAAACACAATCGTCATAAGAAATTAAAAATTCATAACAACAACATCAGATTAATAGTTACAACAACAAAATTATTATTTAATGAAAATACATTAACAACAACAATTACAGCAACAACACCAGTCGCATTGACATCAACACCATAGCCAACATCATTGAACAATACATCAATAACAAAAATACTAAACAACTACATAAGCATCTAACAACTACTGCAACAACAACATCATAAGCAACAACAGCACCAACATCCGCCACAACACATTACCATCAACATCACCAACTGCAAAAAGTTAGCGAAAATTCTCCCAGCGACTCATTCATAGTTCTTCTCTTATCTTTTTGGTCCAAGCAAGCTATGAAGGAAGACCCTAGTGTTGATTTATGCGACGATTTTTTGCTAGCCAGAGCAAAACGTGTTGGAAGAGTATGGTGAATATTTTTTCAAGTTTATGGCCGTGGTGCGTGTCGCTGCCAGGTTTTCCAGTTTTGGATATCGTCATTTGGGAAAGTTGACTCACTGATTGATTTACTTGTTGTTTGGTTAATTAGTTGATCGATTTATTGGTTGGTTGACTGGTTGGTTGACTGGTTGGTTGAATTGTTGGTTGAATTGTTGGTTAATTTGTTGTTTGAATTGTTGGTTGAATTATTGGATGATTTTTAGGTTTTCAAAAAGTTTTTTGATTGTTTGAATGATTTGTTGAACTTGTGTCTTTTCATTAGATGATTGTTGATCGATTAATCGATTAAATAGACGATTAGTTGATAGTTGATTGATTGTTTGTTGTTTGGTTGATTTGTTGGTTTTAAAAAGTATATTCATTAAACCACAAATCAATCAAAAATATTTTTCTCTACATTTTCGTCGGCGCCAGCGAGGCTTTTTTTCATCTTTCCATTTCAATTCTTTAAAGCGGACCAAGATATTCAATCCATTTATTATATTTCCCTCTCACCCTCTTACTCTCTCATTTTTTTTCACTCTTTTTCTTTCACTCTTTCTTTTCTTCTCTCTCTTTCTTTCTCTCATCATCTCTTTATCTTTCTAAATTTATCTCAATTTCGTCATCCTCGCTTCCATTTCTATTTTTTGTCTTTCTATCCTTTTTCATATTTTTTTCTTTTCTTCTTTCATATTTTTACTTCTTTTAAAATTTGCAATTTTTTTCAACATCTGCTTTAATTTTTCTGAAGAGAATTTTCTCAAATAAATAATTCGTCGAAGCAAACAGCCCAATATGCACACGGTATCTGCCATGTGCTTCGTACATTCCTTGCAGTGCAGAGCCATGAGTCTACATCAAACGTTCTACTTCACACACAGAACCACACATACACAACTGCACATACACAGCATCACAAACACAACATCACATACACAGCAGCACAGACACAGCAGCACAGACAAAGTTCATCTTCAAACACAATATTATACAAAAATGCACTTGTATAGTTTCTTTCACATATTCGGGCCCACACATATACATAACATACACAACGCACACTTTCAAACAACATACACAATGTACACAAACACAAACGATGCATACCGGAAACAGATCGAACACGAGATTATGACGTCATGACGGATACGACTCGCTCGTTAGGTCGTCTGCCGGACGAATGCGAGAGCGCGCATTCTTTACCGAATTCGAACATCAATTTGTTTTTAGCTGAATATTTTTTCCTCCTGGTTGTTAAGATTTTTTATGCTTGTGTGTTTGTTTGTGTGCGTGTGTGTTTGTCTGTGTGTGTATTTGTTTTTCTATGAGGTTGTAATTGTTTGTATATTCCTGTGTCTTAGTGGCAAGTTTATGTACTTATGATTATGTAAGTGTCTGTGGCTTTGCAACTGTTTGTATGTTTGTGTGTGTGTGTGTGTATGTGTGTGTGTGTGTGTGTGTGTGTGTATGTGTGATTTAATTGCGATATGATGTTATTGGTCGTATGTTTTATGGTGCCTTGAATGAAGCATATGTGGATTGCATGATGTTTGACGGTCTTTTTTCTCTCTCTCTCTCCCTCTCTCTCTCTCTCTCTATCTCGCACTCTCTCTCTCTCGCTCTTGCTTTATCTCTCTTTCTCTCCGTTATTTATTAGTTCTGTCCTTAGTTTTTATGTTGTTTATATGTTGTTTATTTGTTGTTTTAATGTTGTTTGATGTTTTTGTACGTTGTTTGTATGAATATTTAAGAAACTGAACGTGAATCAAAACCATTATGCTAATATCAACATAAATTTCACAAAAAAGAAAAATACAGAAAGCATTTCTAGAGCAGAAACACACAACGTATTTATTTATTTTTCAATTTTTTTTGGTTTTTCTATTTATTCTGATTTTTATTGTGACTCTCGGCAAACGTCAATGACAATTAGAATTGTAGTTAGCGCCAGTGGAGAGTCCAAAAATTCTACGAAAGATTTTTTCGCATATTTTTCCATTTTTTCATTTTTTTCAAAGTTTTCTAACACCTTGCTACTGTTGTTGCTACTACAACTACTTCTACTTCTAATACTATTATTACGACAATAACTACTACTACTGATGCTGCTGCTGCAGCTGCTACTACTACTACTACTACTACTTTTACTATAACTACTACTACTCTTACACAACTACTACTACTTTCACAAGAGTATCTCTCTCCTCTGTCATTAAAAATAATTTTTTAGACAGATTTTAAGAACTACTGGAAAAAATGATTCATAATTTTGTACTTGTATGTTTATGTTTTTTGGGTTTGTATGTTGTTGTATGTGTAACTTTTTGTGTTTCTATGTTTTTGTATGGGTTTTTGATAGTTTGTTTATTTCTTTTTATATGGGTTTGTTTGCATCTTTTAGCGTTTGTATGTATGCACGTAGGCTTGCTTCAAGGAGTGTATTTTTATAATTGTATGTTTTTATTTTATCTATGTTTGCATGTCTGTTTCAGCATGTCTCACTGGCATGCTTCATTTCAAAATGTTCAAGTTTTCAGCGAATATATTTTCACCCTCCTATTTTTAAAACGTTTGAATTTGAAACTGTCTCTAGTCATTTTTACTAAAATGCAAATGTTTTTGCTTGCTGATATTTCTAGTATATATTCCTGTATTGACAAACACACGCACAAACAAACATACAAATATCCAAACAAACACACGGATAACTAAATTTACACACAAACAAAATAATTTGAAATATAGAAAAAAATATTCAGAAATTGAAAAATGAAAAATGAACATTTGTTTGCTGACGGAGAGCTAAAAAGAAAATGATCCTAACACTAATTTTTCTTCATCTCTCATTCGTTCCTTTCTTCAAAAACAATTTCCTTGCTTCCAAAAAAATCCATACACGATTGATTGATACATACAACTGTATTTTTTTGTTTTGTTTTGTTTTTTTTTTGAAAAAAAATTCATTTTGCTTGTGACTTGAAAAATTATAGCCAGACGACATGCAACTTGAAAAAGTGCAATAATATTCAAAAGGAATACCAAATCAATCAAGAGACAATTCCCACTGAACTTTCCGCTAGGCCAGCAAGCCAATCAGCAGACGCAAAAAACATAATTGTAATAAAAACACCACCAACAATAATAACATCTCTAATGATTGTAATAACAACAACAATAAAAACACAAACAACAAACAGGATATGTTTCAAACCAAAAAATTGAGAAATTGTTTTGCCGACTAACCAGTCTTCAGGACGAAATTATTTCTTTTGACACTTTTGCATTGTGGCATTTTGAACGAGTAAACAAGTTCATGTGTGTACGTGTTTGTTCATGTTGGTATACGTTTGTATATGTTTGTATACGTTTGTATATGTTTGTATACGTTTATGTATGTTTGTATATGTTTTTAGATCTCTGTATATGTTTGTAAACGTTTGTATATGTTTGTATATGTTCTTAGATGTCTGTATATGTTTGTATTTGTTTGTATTTACTTTTAGGTTGCGCACATTTTTAGCTTGCAATATTTCTTTTGCGTGACGTTAGCTCCGTCGGTACATAAATATTAATTGTTTCAATTAGTACACTTTTTGTTTTTTTTTCAAGCAGTCGAAGTCTATATACACACTCATTCAAAAATATTTTATAAGCATTTATTAAGGAAAGGAAAAATTACTCTGAAATAAGTGACACACATGCACACTTACATAAACACATACACACGCACACACATACACACACACACACACGCACATAAACACTTTTTCTATAACAAAACACACTTGTGTAAATACACACAAACACACGCATACAAGCTTACCCATTTGTTTAACACAGACCAAAAAATGCAAAAAATCCCAGCAAATTATGATAACTTCTGTCATTATCATCCATAGATATCTTAATACGCACGAGCTATTTATTCTATGCTCTTTCTTATTTTCATTATTTTTCTTGTCTGTCCAAAACAAAAATATCTGCTTAATGGTGGTCGTTTAGTTTATATGGCCGTGTGTGTGTGTGTGTGTGTGTGCGTGTGTACGTGTATGTGTGCATGCGTGTGCGTGTGTACATTTATGTGTGTGTAATGAGAATAATAATGATGATACAAGAAGATGATGTGACTAATAATTAGCTCTATATTTAGTTGAAGATGTCTGTTATAATGACGCGGAAATGATGTCAAAATGACGATGACCATGTTGAAAAGTGAAAAAATATCACGTGATGTTGTGATGATGAAAACGGTGAAGACGATGACGTCAACAGCGACAAAATGACCACATGTTAACAATGACCATCGCAATAATTTGGTTGACGAGTATGTTGCCGGTGCTGTTTGTGATGATGATGATGATGATGATGATGATGATGATGATGAAGATGATGATGATAAAAAAATGTTAATGATGACGACGAGGAAAATAATGATGATGATAATGATGACGACGACAAAGATGATGATGGTGGTGATGGTGACGACGAAAAAGATTATGGTGATGAAGATGACGATGACGATGATGATGATGATAATGATGACGACGACAAAGATGATAATGGCGATGATAAAAGTTATGCTGCTTCTGATGATGATGCTTCTATAATCGTTTCTTTAGCTGTCAATCCTACCAGCCATCAAACCTAACCTTCAACTCGTTCATTTGTTCATCTACTCATTCACTCTTTCACTCATTCATTCATTTTTTACCCGTTTGTTACTTACTCACTCATTCACTCATTCATTCATTCATTCACTCATTCATTCAATCACTCATTCATTCATTCATTCATTCACTCATTCATTCAATCACTCATTCATTCATTCACTTATTCATTCAACCACTCATTCACTTATTTATTCATCTTTCACTAGATCGCTTACTCACTCAGTTTCATTCAATTTTAAATTGTCTAGTTTAGAAATGTCTCAAACGTTCACCATATTACTGCAGCTGCAACTCATGCAGGATGCGGGCGAGAATTTCGTTACGATGGCGCTTAGTGGTGGTGGCGATAATTTTAATTATGATTACTATTCTTCTTTGCATCATTCATTCATTTCTCATTCCATCATTCATTCACCTATTAACTCATTCTTCATTCATTCAATCGTGGACTGATGTACGAGGCGTGAGTTGATGGGATGGATGTCTGGTGAGTAATTCATTGGATAGATTGATAGATAGATTGGTGGATGGATGTATAGATAAATAGAAAAATGAACAAACGAACAAACAAACGAACGAACGAACGAACGAACGAACAAAAGAATGAATGAATGAATGAGCGAATACAGCGACTGACCACCCAGCAAAGATTACTAATCTGTCATCTGTTGAATATGTAAAAACTCATCCGAACACTGCAAACAAATAATTCATCAAATCTTCATTCCTCACCAGCAATCAGTCCGACGAGATACTCCTCTCATATTTTAAATCATTTTTTCTATTAATTTTTTCCCCTCAAATTTTTTCTGCCTTGCTGCGATATGGTTTTATTCAACCAATTATTTGTCTTTATTTAATTTCCTTCGAACTATTTTTTTTAAATTATTAAAATTTGTTTATTTCAATTGTTTTTTTTCAATATTCTATTTTCACTTGTTAATTTTTCATTGTGTGATTTCTTTTTTTTTCTCTCTCTCTCTCTCTCTCTCACTTTTACTCTCTTTCTTTCTTTCCTCCTCCTTTTTTTACTGTTATTTCTTTTTTTATTTCTTTCTTTTTTCATCTCTTCTTTCCTCTCTCTCTCTCCTTTCTCTCTCTCCTTTCTCTCTTTCCTTTCTCTCTCTCTCTCTCTCTTTCTCTCTCTCTTTCTCTTTCTTTCTGCTTCTCCGAGTTACAGGCACAGCAATCCAAATCTTTATCATCGCCATCTTCTGCCTCATAAAACGACCATTATCGTTCTAATCACAGCCACCGTCACTTTCATCATCATCTTCACCATCATCGTTTGGGTCATCATCATCATCCCCCCTATTCTATCATCATCATCATCATTATTTCCATCATCCCTCTATCATCATCATCATCATCATCATTATTTCCATCATCCCTCTATCATCATCATCACCATCATCATCATTTCCATTACCATCCGTTTCATCATCAATATTTCGCAGTTGTGAGTTTCTTTTTTTTTTACTGAGAGCCATCAAATTTGACGTCACCACGATCGCTGTAAAAGTGTTTTTCTTTCTTGTGAAATGACGTCACCACAGAATTTTACGTCACCACCTTTGTTACTTTTGTCGTCATCATCATCGCCATCATCATCGTTATCATTTTCACCTCGGCATAAACTCACATAAAATTCACATAAAAAACATCATTTCATTAGTGCGAATGTTTTTTAAATCGAAGTTACTGACTATCGCATACAGACATCGCCGTAATTTAAAGAACGTTCATCACCATCATCACATGTAATCAGCGTCATTCAACTCACCATAATCATCATATTATCATTACATCATCATCGTCATCATAACCATCATCATCATCATCGTCACAACCATTATTCCAGCACCTCCATCACTACCATAATCATTATTTCATCGTCATCAATACAAAGTTTCATTATCATCATCACCACTACCATCACCACTACCATCACCATCACAATCGTCATCATCATCACTAACAACATCATTATCATCATCGTCGTCATGAGAACCGAAAAAACAATTAAAGTGAACAGAAAAGGTCAGGAAATAATCTTGAGATAGTCCTGTTGAAGGCTAGCGGCAACAAATTGCTGAAACTAATGTATCAAACATACATACTCATAAACATGCAAATATACAAACATTTCTTCATAAAACTATTTATATACAAACACACAAATGTGTATAATACAAACATCTAGACCTCTACATACAAAAATACAAACGTAGATATGCGTGCAACCATACAAACGCCGATATACAAATATACAGATATTTGTATGTATACATTCAAACAATGCTGAGAATGATGAGGAGGAGGAGGAGGAGGAAGAAGAAGATGATGATGATGATAATTATGAGGATGATGATAATGATGATGATGATGATGATGATGATGATGATGATGATGATGATGATGATGATTAAAATATAAACATAAGTAAAAACGAGACAGGAATAGCGCTCCTGTAGCTGTATCAAAAATTGAAACATAGAAAATGTTAATGACGACGATGACGTTGATGGGGAGGAGGAGGATGATCTAACATAATATAACATAAGAAAGATTTTTTATAGTGATCCAAGAAGACTAAGTCTGTGACAGGACCACTCTGAGACTTTTTAGTATCTTACTTTTGCCAAGTTTGCTTTAAAATTATTAGTTGTTTCTGCGCATATTATTTCATCTCCCAGTTTGTTCCACTCGTTGACAACTCTGCAGATGAAAAATATTTGCTTTATCGATCTCGAGCTTTTTTAAAGATCTTATATTTATGCCCCCCTTGTTTTACAATTTATCTAAAGCTCAAAGAATTTCGCTGATTCCAAATTCTCCTTCATAGTGATGCTTTTGTATGCCTGAATCAAATCTCCTCTTGTTTTTCTTCAGTTTCTAGTGTTGTCAATCCACAAACTTTTAATCTGTCTTCATATGACATACCGCGACACTCCTTCATCATTCTCGTTGCCCTCCTTTCAATGTTCTCGAGCGTATGTCTGTCCTTTTGTTTATCTGGATTGCAAAACTGAACACAGTACTCCAACTTAGGTCGAACCAATACTTTATACAGGTTTAATATGACGGTCATATCTTTGCTTTTTACTCTTCTTTTTATCATACCCAAAGTTTTGTTTGCACTTTTAGCCGCCTCGATGCATTGCCGTGCTACCTTACCATCCCGATGAATTATCACCCCTAGATCCTTATTTTCCTCTTCACTTTTAGTGGTGTGTCTCCAAGTTTGAATAAGCTTGCCTTGTTGTTTGCTCCTACATGTGTGACTGCACATTTGTTAGTGTTGAATACCATCTGCCAATCCTCTGCCCATTTGCATATCTTTTGCAAATCGAATGCTAGAGTTTCAATATCTTCATCGTTGTCTACAACAGAACATAATTTAGTGTCAGCTGCAAATTATGAAATTAAAAATATATATTTGAAATAGCAACGGTCCTAATACGGATCTTTGAGGTACCCCAATGATCTAGATGATGACGTTGATGATGACGTCATTAAAAAAATCATTAGTAATATAAATAATAACAACAATAACAACACTGAAATAGCAACATCTTCAACTAGAGTTTCAACAAAGTTAACGACAACAACAACATATCAACAATAAAACAACACATTAACAATAATAAAATCATTAAAAACTACAAGGTGAATAACAATCACAGCAATCACATCAACAACAACATTGCGATAAAAATCTATTTCCTTCTACATCTTGCATTGTACGGTTGGGAAAATTCCTAAATAGGATTAACAACAACAACAGCAGCAGCAGCAACTACAACAACAAAAAACAACAATAAAATTACGACCAATATTAAACTCAAAATATGCAATACAAAGTTTTTCATTACAATTTCAGTGGCAGTAACACAACAACGACAACAACAACGCAACAACACACACAACAACACCAATCTTTACAATAATTTTAATTACTACAATAAAATGCAATTTATGCTTTTCACCAAATCGAATCAAACTGCCCAACTACCTATTCAGCCGTCCCGAAAACCAACCGTACCCGCACCCTCTCACAACTGCTAACTTTTGGGGCGACGGACACGCTGTCTCTAGTTCGATTCTTAAACATCTAAAAGTCACCAATTTAGATAAGTTACAACAACAACAACATCAACCAAATTTACAAAATAATCACCATTCTTTATCAAACAACAATCACGGAGACAACGGCCATCTTGAGTCAAACAGCAGCAACAACAACATCAATGGCACCAGCGAAACTGCAATAATATAACAATTACATTATAAATGATCACAAGAGAGTCCGTGCCAGTAGTAAAACCATAATGACAACGAGAAATTGGACGGAAGCATTAGTACCACGATAACAACAATAACAACAACAACTCCATTAGAAATAACTTTCATCAACAAAAACACATTAATGACAATAAAAAGTACACAAACACACAAACAATGGATTATCAAAAATAATTAACAAACACATCAGCAAAATCATCAAAAGACAACAACAACAATAACATCAACAAAAACATCATCAGCAACAACAACAAAGACACCAACAACAACAAAAACAACAAAGACATCAACAATAAAAGCAACAACAAAAGCAACAACAAAGACATCAACAACGACTTTCAATATTGATCCCACATAGAGGCATCTCGCCAAATTAAACAGCTATTAAGAATCTGAAAGAGACAGCGTCGACTATTACTACTACTACAACTACTACTACTACCACTACTACTACTACTGCTGCTGCTGCTGCTACTACTACTACGACTGCTATGTCTTCTACTATTGCTATTTCTGCTACAGCTTCTGCATGTACTATGTTAGTAGTAGAAGTAGTAGAATTAATAATGGCAGCAATAGTAGTAGCGATAGTAGCCGTAGTAGTATAAGTAGTAGAAGTAGCGGCAACAGCGACAGTAGCAGCAGCAGTAATAGTAACGATAGCATTGGTAATTGAATTTTTTCTTCAATAAAAATTATCTCGTCAAGCATCGTTATCATAAATATCATCTGACAAATCTTACATAAATTCTCCTGCTATTTCTACCGTTTCTGGCAAAGGCGGTTTTGTATCATACAGGACACACACACACACAAACACAAACAAACGCACACATACAAACATACACACACACATACACAGATATATACATATATTATATATATATATATATATATATATATATAAATTATATATATATATTTATAAATTTTATATATATATATAAATTATATATATATATATATATATATATATATAGAGAGAGAGAGAGAAAGAGAGAAAAAAAAAAGAGGGAAATGTACATTTGAGTACTTTCCAAAAAATTCTTTGTCAAATTCCGTTTGTGAAAATTATTCTCGAATTTGAACAGTTTTTGCATGCAATAAATTGGAGAGCAGTGTTGTCATCGAGATTAATTTTAAGTTATTCGATAGAGAGGTTTCTAAGCCGAATAGACCCGGATTTCTCGGGGTAATACCGGTCAAATACGAACATTATGCGTATATGTGTATTGTATGTGTACTAAGTGTATATTATATGTGTATTTTGTGTAAATTATATGTTTATTGTATGTGTGTTGCATGTTTACCGTATTTTATTCTGTGTATCAAATATGTAATGCATATACGTGCAGTGCATGGTGTGCAAGTACTGTATACCGGTTGTATATGTGTGTTTTGTGTATATTGTATGTTTAGCTTATGTGTATTTGATGTGTGCTTCATACTATAAGTGTATTATATGTGTATTTTAATGATACCATATTGTATTTCATTATGTGTAACTGGTTCATGTAGATGTACGTGCCGTGCAATTAATTGTTTGAAGGGTTTTATCTTTATTATGTCTAGTTTGTATTTGTAGACGTTTGCTTCGTTCGTCAACATTTTTCAAATTTTCAATTATTTTTATATAGTTTTGTCTTTATGATGAGTATGTATTTCACGGTATGTTTGCCATGGTATGGTATGTCTGTATTCATGTTATACTTTCTGTTTTTGTATGTATGTTTGCATGTTGTGTTTTTATGTTTGTATGTATGCCTGTCTGCAAAAACTTCACGTTAATCATTTAATTTTTATGAATCAATCGTTCGACTGCCTGATTACAATTCAAAATTTTTATTTCGTCAAAAATTTCAAACAACAAGCACGTAAAAATTTCTCGCTTGATTTAGATGGCACTATTCATAAGCAAGTAGCAATGATAATGTGGAGGAACGTTCTAATATTAATCAAACAAACTTAAAATTATTTTTAAAAACACAAATTTATTCAGACAAACTTGATAATATTTAGTAAAACTTTAAATTATTCGAAGAAACTTAAAATTATTTGTTAATAAAAGTGATAAATAAGAAGCAAAATATTGCAATCAATCAATCAGTGAAAAAATCCAAGTTAGAAGCTGGCAATTATACAATTGACATCAATTATGTTAGTTTGATCAAATTAACACTAACAGAGGGTTAATAAATAATATTAAGAAGAAAAAAATTATTATTATTATTATTATCTATCATAATAAAAGCAATAATAACATAAAATATATTAAATAATAAATGCTCTTGATGGTGATAAATGGGCCAATTAATGATTGATTATTATAAATTAAGGTCAAACTGATCAAACATCGTACCAAACATGAACGAACGAACGAACGAACGAACGAATGAATGAATGAATAAATTATCGAGCAACTTAACGAATGGGAGAGCGCATGCAACTGTTGTGTAATAAATTTTTGTTATTCAAAAATAATTTATCGTAAACTTATACATATATATATATATATATATATATATATATATATATATATATATATATTTACAATATTTTATAAATTCTACCGAATATTTGGTGTTAATATGTTTGTAGTTCGTTAGCAGTAGTAGCAGTAGCAGAAGTAGTAGTAGCAGTAGTAATAGTAGTAGTATTTTTGCTATTGCAATTGTTGTCAAAAGAAAATTGAACCACTCCTAACAAAACAATGCTATTAAAATTAACAATGGTCTTTGCAAAGTCAAACGTCTGATCTGATAGACCAATGAACTTACATAAAATTCAAAAATTAACTGAAAGAAAGAATGAATGGATGAATGAATGAATGAATGAACGAAAAGACGAACGAATGAATGAATGAACGAAAAGACGAACGAATGAATGAAGGAACGAACGAACGAACGAACTAATGAATGATTTAATGAATGAATGAATGATAGAACGAACAAACAAATGAATGAATGAACAAGCAAGCAAACAAATAAATAAACAAACAAACAAACAAAAGAATGAATAAGTGAACAAATAATATTATAATATAATAATAATAAAACCTGCAGCTAAATATTCCATTAAAAATCTATTTCATTTTTTTGCAATGTTTGCTTACTAGGTCGAAAGATTATACTTGAAATGTTAATGATACGAACTAAACAATAATAATTATAATAATAATAACATTCTCAATAAATAATAAATTGTATGAATAATAAATAATATAAATAAGAATAACAAGACATTTTTGACGACTACTTACTACAATAAAAGCAACGACATTAACCGCTATGACCTCATTAATCATAATAACAACAACAATAACAACAACAATAATAATAATTATAATATTAATAGTAACAATAACAACACCAATAATAATAAGAAGAAAAACAGTAATAACTATAACTACAAATGTGATAGAAGTGAAAATTTCAAGTGACAACAATTTTTATGAAATAAGAGAAACAAAGAATAATTATCACAAAAATATTTTCCCATCGCGTAAGAATTGGATATTCATAATTTTTTAAATACTCAAAATAATAATAATTATTCATAATTATTCCTTAATTATTTAAAATAGTTTCATATCTTTGAGAAGGTTGGCCCCATTTCTTCCCCATCTACAGCAGGCCTATGATGTGATTCGTCGACCGGGATTATCCAATAGTCTTCGTCGTCAAATATCTGCTCTCCTATTGGATGATCGAAGATCGGGATTTTTAGAACGGCTCCTGTGATTGGTTGGTAGAAAGTTAGACAGAATACGCAAAAGATTTTTAAATTAATGATCAGTAATTTTTAATTTTATGGCCGATTGTTAATTATTAAACAATCAATCAATTACCCAACTCATTAAAAAATAATCTATTCAAACCATACAATCATTCATTTAATCCACTAACCAGTCATTAGCCCTCCAAACATGGCAATCCCCAGTGTGACCCCAAGGCATGCGGCCTGCATACCGGCCCTGTAGTTCAAGCTCGTGTCCATTGCCTCGTCACCAAAGATCTTTGTTAGTCTTTGTTTTATTAATTATATTGTTAATTAATTAATTATTGAAGTTAATTAATCAGTTAATGCGATGATTAATTGAAAAACTGGTTTGTCGAGTTTGCTTGCGTTTATTATTTCTTTTTTTTTCTTAATTTTTGAAATGAAGTTGTGTTTACTAATTCAATTTTTTGTTCAAAATAACAATTAACACACAATTTAATCAACAAAACAACCCAACTAATCAATCAAAAAATCAACCAATCAACCAGCCAGCCATCCAACCAACCAGCCAGTCAACCAGCTAGCCAACCAGCCAACCAGTGAAAACCTACCCATTCTCGTAGAGATAAGGGTAACTAATTCCAGCAGCGAGAATTGAACCCAGGCCCGAGATGACGCCTGGCATGCCGTGCAAGTTGTGGACGCCACACGTGTCGTGCAACTTCAGGCGCGTTGATAGATACGGCTGACAATGATAAGATAAAAAAAATAATAAATATAATAACAAAAATAATAAACATAATAACAAAAAGAAAAAGAAGAAAAAGGAAAAATAATAATAATGTTGTTTATATACTCATTGAATATAATAACAGACAGAAGCGCAACACGGCAGTTAAATTGGATTATCTAATGAATAATAATAGGTTTAAAAAAAAATTAAAGTTTTGTCATCATCACCATCACCACCATCTTCACCATTATCAAAACACTTCCAACTTAACCAACCGTCAAAAACTTGTACCCCAGAACGGAAACAACTCCGGCTACCATCCCGGTCAAGATGGCCGCCCACGGCTGGATGATCATGTCGGCCACGGAACCTATCGCCACACCACCTGCCAACGTCGAGTTCTGCACGTGCACCTGGAGGATGGAAAGAAAGAGGAAGAGGATGAGGGGGAGGAGGAGGAAGAGGAAGAAGAGGAAGACGAGAAAGAGGAGGTGAAAGGAAATGTACAACAGACGCCTAACTAACAAACCATTTTCCTTTCCCACGCACACATCTCTAAAAACCACCACTCGTAACAAACAAACCATATTGAATCGATTCTTCTTATCAACGAGGGAGGAAATAGCAAAGGTAGTGATGACGCTGGCTGTCAGCGAGTAGTAGGTGTTGACGATGGCCCTCACACGCCCCTCGTCCACGGCAGTCCCTGAGTTGAAACTCGGCCAACATATCCACAAAAAGATGGTTCCTGGAGCATTTAAATTGTAATGTGGTTGTGCTTGAAAATGAGATAAAAGTAATTAAGAATAAAAAAATTAGAAAGAAATGAGGTGCTGAAATAATAACAAATGCAGAAACTTTTAACAATTTTTTTTGAGTAAGATAGAAATAAGAATATCAAAGTCCCAACTAGTCACATCCATTCTACCATAAACCTAGCTAACCAATCATAGCGAAGATATCCGATTGATAGACGGAACCCTCCTTTTCTTCGGCATCATGTACTTCCTTCTTGTAAAGGACCCAGGCCACCATCAGACCAAAGTAGGCACCGAATGTGTGCACTGTCATGGAGTCTCCGATGTCTGTCGCCTGCGTTTGTGTGTGTTTGTGTGTGTGTGTAATTGTGTGTGTTTGTATGTGTGTGTTATGTGTTCATACTTAATACAATCACCTTGATTTCTAATTTAAAGAGTGCTAAATAAAAACTTTAAAAGCATTAAAAACTACAAAAAGACAGACCCCGATATATCCGATGACGATTTTAATGTTCCCCTCGTAAAATACAATCTCCATAGCTGCCATTATAAGCAGTTGTATCGGACTGACCTACGTAACATGTGTGATGTGTGTGTGTTTACACGTATGTGTATTTGTGTGTGTGCGAGTGTGTCTGTGTGTGCACGTGTGTGTTTGTGTTTTTTTTCTGAGTTTGTTCAACTTTGTTTATTTGTAAGAACGATGAATTATGCAGTATATCTGAATGACTGGAAATAGACGTGTTTCTATTTAAAACACACATAGTAATATGTACTTTTTAATACGTGTATGACAATAACATGCACATGTACGTGTAGTTTTGTATGTATCAGGTGGTTTTATTATATGTAATGTGTATTTTTTGTGTGTGTCATGTGTGTATTTCAGTTTACGTATATATGTAACATGTGTACTGATGTATGCAATGTACGCAATTACGTATGCAATACGTACACTTGTGTATCGCAGTACATACATACGTATAAAAATGTATGTAATGTTATGTATGTGGCAATGGCAAGTGTTCTTACCTTTCCGAGCACAGCGCCGAACGAGATGAGGACTGCAGCTGCCGCAAAGTCAGATTCTATCAGTCTGTTTATGTGTGCGTGTGCGTGCGTATTGTGTGTGTGCGTATTGTGTGTGTGAGTCAGTTAATTTTTATATCATGATCATCCAACCATCGTCACTTACGT
Organism: Helobdella robusta; assembly: GCF_000326865.2. Taxonomy (NCBI): domain Eukaryota; kingdom Metazoa; phylum Annelida; class Clitellata; order Rhynchobdellida; family Glossiphoniidae; genus Helobdella; species Helobdella robusta. The sequence continues at coordinate 9,018,001 of NW_008704083.1, forward strand.
TTCTACATTAACCCAGATATATTTATGAACGTCTGTGTCGTTGGTACCGGCACTCGGCGTACCGTAATATTCAAAAGTATCGATCCATCCGTGAATGATGGTCTGCCATTGAAGGACAAACGCCGCTATGAAGAAGTTCATTCCGACACTGCTGAAGCCGTATCGCTTCAGGAATGTCATCAGAAAACCGAAACCGATGAACATCATGATATGGATGTCCTGGAACACTGGGGTATGGTTAGGGTTAGTGGTTAAATAATCAATGGTCAGTTCTCATTTGGCCGATTTTTAAATTTAAAAATCACTAAAAGATATAAATAAATGTCTTACTACTCACAAGAGTAATAATGTTCTACGTGTTCTTCCGCCGTCTCCTTTGCATGCACTTCCGTATAGTTTTTATTCAACGGTTTCGGCATACCAACTTCCCAATCGTACCTCACGAACACCCCAAAAAACACCAAGATGATGATCTCGCATATTATTACGGCGAGGGTGAACTTGTTTGGAAATTTGCAGTAGTTTCTCACCATTTTTGGGTGGTGATGGTTATGTAGAAATTTGTGCAAATTTTGAGATTAATTAAAGAAAAAGTAGGTTTGACTATGAATAAGAGATGAGTAAAATTCCTAGTGGCGATGTTGTATAGTGATGGTTGTGTCTGTTGATCGTCAGTCAGATGACTGATGTTCTATTAAGCTGTTCACCAAATTATCTACTTTCTGAATCTGAAAATATTTTTAATTTTGGAAATAGTAAATTTCAAGTTTATCCAACAGTTCATCAGTTTATAATTGCCACCAAATTATTAATTATAATTTAATTAAACACCTCATCATGAGTTTTATGACCGCAAATTTAATGACAATAATAATCTCAACAAAGCTCACATTATCGCAAAAAACGTTCATGTAATTTGAGTTAAACATAAACTACTCGTGACGAATCACCAACAATTAATCCATCATATGTTTAACAATAACAACAACTTACCGATAACGCTCAGCAATTAATCAGTTGTTAATATTTATTAATATTATTATTTCAGTATTCATAATAATAAATATTATTATTCATATTATTTTTATTATGTTTTTTGTTTCCTTATTATTTACGAGCGAGCGGCTGCAATCTTGTTATTATTAATACTAACAAATTGTCGACAATAAATCAGTAGTTAGATGAAAGATTCGTAATATATGTGTGTGTGTATGTTTGTGTGTGTGTGTGTGTGTGTGTGTGTCTATATGTATGTATGTATGGAAATGTACACACACACACACACACACACACACAAACAGACATACAAAGGAATATACGTACATAACTAAAAACAACTTAATTTTTTCAACATAGCTACAACCTTACCTGATCATAAACACGCAAACGTGCAAACAAACAAACATACAAACATACATACATGCATACATACATACATACATACATACATACATACATACATACATACATACATACATACATACATACATGCATACATACAAACATACACATATACATACATACAAAAATACATGTACACACAAACAAATATACGTGCCTAAATGCAAATAACACGTAACTTTGAATTAGTAAACGCTCAATTTATCATTAGTACACACACAAAAATATAATTAACTAAATAACTAATTAATCACCTAATTAATTATGCAGTAATTAATTAATATTCATGAGATGAATATCTGAATTATGATTGGCTGAACGTGTTTGGTATGTTTCGGCTGGTTTCACATCCAAGATTCGATGAACTTTGAGGCTATTATTTATTACTGACGTTTTATTGTTAACTACTGGCAGCAGTAGTTTAACTAATACAACTAATAGTAATAATAATAACATTAATAAAATTAGTAGTAGTAGTAGCAGAAGTAGTAGCAGTTGTATTGTAGTGGTAGGAGTAGTAGTAGCAATAGCCGTAGTAATAGTAGAAGTAGCAGCAGCAGTAGTAGTAGTAGCACTAGTATTGGTAGTAGTAATAGTAGTAGCAACAGCAGTAGTAGTAATAGTAGTAGCAGTTGAGGTAGCTGTGGTGGTTGTAGTTGATGTCGTCACGTTAACAAAAAAAATGTTTCATTTTAGTGCCTTTGTATTAAAATGTTGTAAAAATAGTTTCTCACTAAGAGATACTAAAAAGTACTTGTGAGTATAAACAGTAAAAGTTGTATTAGTAGTATCATAGATAGTGCTGGCTGTAGCCTCAGTAGTTTTGTATATCTATTTTAATTTAGGTATTTATATACTAATTAATAATTATTTTTTATTTTTATTTTTTAATTATTATTAAGTATTTTATTTGTATTTATTGTTTATGTATATTTATAATTTTAATTTATAAGACGCCAGTGTATTTATCTAAATGTTGCATTTTTAAGGTGCTCTGATTATGTATGGGTTATGTAAGAAAGCGCTTATCTCTCTATTTTATGCTCCTAAATACGTTCGTATGTATTTGTGTTTTTATGTATGTATGTGAGTGTATGTACGTGTGTGTGTGGATGTATGTCTTTGAGTATATACTGTATATGTACGTGTCTGCCTGTCTGTCTATCTGTCTGTATGTCTATATGTTTGTGTATGTGTTTGTATAATCTTATGGGATTGATTACATTTGGAATTGTTTGTATACAATTTGTATGTTTGTTTGTTCTCGTGTTTGTAAAATTGATTATTTGAGTGCCGCAAATGTGTATGTTTCTATGAAAAGGTAGTTTCTGTTCGCTTTTTTTCCAGTGTCTAATTTTACAGATTATGTGTTTTTTTTACCAGTGTACTGCCAACAGATCACATATAAATGTGTGTATAAATACTTTTGTGTATGTGTCTATGTGTTCGCTTTTGTGTGTGTGTGTGTGTTTATATATATGTGCGTGTTTGAGTTTGTTTTAATGAACCTTTGCATGTTTTTACTATGTGTCTGTAATGTACCTATGTGGGCCTATGTAAATTTGCCTGTGTATGTGTGTATATGCTATGTATAATTATTATAATTGACATAATTGTAATAATAATATTATAATAATAATTATTATAATTATTATATCATAATTATATCATAATTATAATATAATAATAATTAGTATTTTTTCATAATAATAATAATTGTTATGACATTTGTGTAATGTTTCTTACTAAAATTTTTTCAAAAGCGTTTTCAAACATTAGTTTCAAGTTGAAGAACATTGTGTAGACAGTCTAGGTCTATGTCAATTTGTCTGTCAGACTCATTTTTTTTTTGTGTGCATGTATCCATGTCTGTTTGTCTGACTGATCGTTTATTTTTCTGTTTAAAACATTTGCAGTGTTTGAGAGTGATTAAGATGAACCTTACAATCATTGCACTGATAAAGAAGTTGAAGATAAAAATAATATTAATGATTGTGGTCATGCAAATGTCTAATGAAAATCGCAACAACAAACAAAGAGTACATTAAACATTTTCAAGTTCATTTTTAGTGTCTCTTTTTCATAGAAGTGTCAACATTGAAACACATAGCACAAGTAGATACGTGTGAATTGCTGCATAGGCACTCATTGCAAGTGATAGTCAGGGATTCGAACCCAGACAATGCTACTACAGTAGTGCCAGGCACATTAACCATTACACAATCACGCCGCCCGAGTATGTACATTTGTTATCTTTTCATTATTCTATAACCTTTAATTGATGACGAGAATGATTTTGTTGATGGTAAAGTTGTTGAAAAGAGAGATGACATGAAGGCGATGATGAAATGATGTTACTAACTTCCGATGAATTAATGCATCCCAGATCACAAAAAAACTCTTTCTCAAAGTTTTTCAACCTTTAACCCCTGAATAACCTAACAACGTCTCAACTGAACTGCTGATTGAAATTATTATTATTAACAATTATTTCAAATTAATTAAAATAATAAAATAATAAGCCAGATGTATACCAACATTAAATTACAATGAGGTCTCAATTGCAGTTGGTATATATATATATATATATATATATATATATATATATGTATATATATATATAATGTTTAACATAATTAACATAAATATATATATATATACATCTATATGTAGGTGATATGTATATATGATATATAATATGTATGCGATAAGAAGTGATATGAATCTATATATATAATATATATATATATATTTATATACATATATATATTATTTATATATATATATTTGTGTGTATGCACGTTCGTATGTTTATTTGTATGTGTGTGATCAAAGACTAATATAAGGTGAAAGAATTATTGAAAGAATAAAAGAACGAATAAATGAAAGAGTTGAAGAATGGAAGGAATCTCGTGATTTATTTCATTTATTGATGTTAACTATGGTAATGATGATGATGGTGGTGGCAATTTAAATTATTGTTATTATTATTAACCATAATTATAATTATTTTTATTATTATTATGTATTTTATTTTTATTATTAATGTTATGTATATGTCAATTACTAATATTCAAATGTTCATATTCATGCTGCTACCATAATGGCTGTTATCGTGGTTCTTGCAATCATAAAAATAGTAAAACAAATAATGTTTTTAATAATAATAATAATATAATAATAATATTATTATTATTATATTATTATAATAATATATTATTATTATTATTATTATTATTATTATTATCATTATTATCTTTATAGCGTTATTAAATTTAATTAGCCAACTCCAACAGTTTTTCATTGCTTTTACGATTTCGTCACTATGATTAATTTCCATTTTAGCTTCTTTTAGTATATGATGATATTATTTGTTATAAAATCATAAAAGTAATCACTAGTATTATAATTGTTGTTGTTATTATTGTTATTGTTGTTGTTGTTTTTTATTATTGTTGTTATTAACGGCTTCAGTAACTCTTTGGAAGTGTCGTCTTTTTAAAAATCCAACCGCGATAAATCAGTTAGACTCTTTCATAAAGCTGAAAATCCTTTGATGCAGTTGATGTTGATAATGATGACGACGGTGATGATGATAATGATGTTTTTATTGTTTTTGTTGATGTTGATGATGATGATGATAGTGAAGAAGTTGATGTTATTGATGATGATGAAGATTGTGTTGCTGTTTTTTGGATTATTGTGATAGTGATGCTGTTGTTGTTGTTGTTAATGTTGATGGTGATAACAACAAGGCTGCTGTTTTTGTTGATTATGGTGATGAGAATGATGATGATGACGATGACGATGATGATGATCCTGATGATGATGACGACGATGATGATGATGACGACGATGATGATGATGATGATGACGATGATGATGATGATGATGATGATGATGACGATGACGATGGTGATGATGATGATGACGATGACGATGATGATGATGATGATGATGACGATGACGATGACGATGACGATGACGATGATGATGATGATGATGATGATGATGATGATGATGACGATGACGATGATGATGATGATGATGATGATAGTGGATAATTAGGATAAAACTTTAATAATGAAGTTGAAAGAGAAACGTACGTTTCAAACATCTGCAAGACAACAAGATTATCTGGAAAGATTATTTTTTGGCAGTGCAATTAAACGGTTTTGTAGTATCTAGTTTACAAATATCATTTTGAGTAATGTATTAATTGAGGCGGCAGGATAGCCTGATGGTTAAGATGCCTGACACTGTTTTTGCTGTGACTGAGTTTGATTGCAGAGTGATCCCGGTCAATCGAATGCGACGTTGATTTCTTTGAGGACATTGTGAGAAAAAATTTGTTTTAATAATAATTGTCAGATCATGTCAGTGCGTTGAAATAATCCGGTCATTAATGATTAGAGAATAAAAGAATGAACGAATGAGTGATTGAATGACCGACCTACCGACCGACTGACTGACCTTACAAAGATCAACAACCAGCCAATCAGCCAGCGACTGGTAGCAAAAACTCAATACTTTGGAGGGCATTAACTTATGGATTCGAATTTTGTTATCAAATCTGTAATCCCGGAATTTTGCTAAAAAATTTTCACTAACCAATCGAAAAATAGTTATTTCTTTTCAATAAGTTTGGGTTCACAATAATCACCGTATGGCACAATCGATAGCTAACAGCTTTCGTCCATGTTGTTCGCTCCCACAGGCTTTGCATGTGCCTAAGCAGTTGTGATGGCCTCCTGTCTTCAATGACTTCGAAACAACGTTCGCCAACACACACGCGACGATCTGGTGGAGAAGTATTGTCGGATTTGTAATATTTATTTACCACAAACCATTGACTTTTGTCTTACATTCAAATTCAAATCGTCAAGCCCCGAGAGAGCCAGCATCTCACAGTCCACAACAGACTCAATAAAAATCAGCCTAATTCCAGTTAACAACTCCAAAAACAACATCATCGACGACACCTCTCTGGGCACTCCTTCCCCGTCATTTAGTTCCAACAAGCATGCAAAAATCGCTTTCTCCTTATGTAGCCCGCACAAATCAATTTGTTAGCTCGTGGTGTCTTTCATTTAGTATTGAGGATTGATAGTTTTATTAGTTAGGATTTGCAATCCGACGATACCTAGTATTCAGTATTTTGTTAAGTATTCTTTCCAACCAAGATTTCTGGTAGTATTGATAATAAAGTCAATAATAAATATCTTAATATTAAAAGCCACTGCCATTACTACAACAACAACTGCTACTATTATTATTATTACTGCTACTGCTAATACAACAACAACTACAACTACTACTGTTGCTACTACTTCTATTACTACTACTACTACTACTACTACTACTACTACTACTACTACTACTACTACTACTACTACTACTAATAATAATAATAATAATAATAATAATAATAATAATAATAATAATAATACTGTGACTACTACTACTACTGCGACTACTACTACTACTACTACGAGTAATAATAATAATAATAACAAATAATATTAACAATAATAATAATAATATATATAATAAGAATAATAATAAACAAAATGACGAGTGAAGAAAATTCGTAAAAAATTTTTCGTTGGTTATTTATCATGGGCCACCTTTGTTGCGTTGTCATCGTTCTCCCGTAACATATGTAAGACATACATAACCATTATAACAATAATAACAATAATAATTATAAAAATAATAATAATAACAATAATAATAATAATAATAAGTTAATTATGAATTATGATCTTTCGGTCATAATTCATAACTTTTTTTCTCAATATTGCAGTTAGATTCACAACTTTTGCTACTATTAATGTTGGTTAGGAAAAAATAAAAACAGTAATAATAATGAAAATAATAATAATTATTTTCATTATTTTTGTCATTATTATTATTATTACAATTAAAATGATCTCCATGTTAGCTCAGACGGTAGAAGTTCCACAGTCAATTCACATGACAAGGTTCGAATACAGCCTATCCGAAACCCCAGGACTACCGTATTGATGGACTACTGACTCTGTATTGGTATTGATGACATAGCCGTTCTACTTGTATAGACGGGTGCAACTGATGAATGATATGCATGTAAACAGCATAGTAGATACATTTTTTTAATGTATAACGATGAAAATGATGTTAATATTGGGTTGATTAATGGTATGTATATGTGGATTCTACATTCTACATTCTAGTTCAAAATTTAAGCAATGGATAACTTTAGTAAAAAAATATAAGTTGGAGTGATTTTATTATTTATCGGTTGAGTTTATCGCTATTTTACTGTTTTGCGTTATACTGGTTACTCATTCAACATCATAAAACAATTTTTTTTATAGTTTTATTTTAAAATACAAACTGTTTTATCATCATTTTGTACACACAGACACACACAACACACACACAACACACACACACAATACACACACAACACACAATAATATAGTAGTTATTGAAAATATCAAACAATTGTTAATTCAATTCTGTTGTAATGGTAAAAGAATTTTAGTCATTGATATCTGTATACATCTATACATACCACGGTATTATATATAAATTATATACATACGTGTTTAATAATATTTAGATTTAAATTCAATTTTATGCGTTTATACGTATAATAAATCATTTTTACAGACACACACACACACACACACACATACACACACAGACACACACACATATTTGTATATATATATATATATATATATTTATATATATATAGTGTATAAAGATTATG
>NW_008704083.1:9026929-9036671 GCF_000326865.2 Helobdella robusta
TATAATGGACTGGAGTTGAAGTTGTTTAATAAAGAATATGTGTCATAATTAGAAGGAAGGATGAGAAATGTGACAGTGGCAGGCATCTCTTTCTCCCTTTCAATTCCTCCAAGCCTTCCAACCTGCCGCTGTCACTTCAATCTCCGTTTTTCGTTACACTAAATTTCCTTCTCAAAAAATTCGCAATTGAATAAAAAAAAAATAAACTCAGAATAACAAAAAATTGTTATAAGTAATAAAAATAAATAATTGCACTACCGATATTATTATTATTATTATTATTATTATTACAAAATAATAATGATAATGATAATAATTTTATAAACTTTCAAAAAATTTTCCTGGAATGTGTACTTGAAGTTGACTTTTCGATGAAAAAGAAACTTAATCATTAAGAAAAAAAAAATATATATAAATATATATTTATATTTATATATATATATATAATACTAACAATAATAAAATAGTAATAATAATAAATGAATAAATAACAAAATGAAGGAGTAATAGAATGAAATAACAAAAATTCCTACTCAAGTGCGTTGTCATGGCTTTTAAGCTCATTATAAAACTAGAAGGAAAGAATGTGATGACGATGATGATGACGATGGCTGGTTGTGATGGTATCGATGATGATGATGATGATAGTGATGATGGATGATGACTACGATTATGATGACTATGATGACGATGATGATGACGATGATGACGATGATGATGATGTTTACATTACTGATGATGATGATGACGATGAAGACGATGATGATGATGTTTACATTACTGATGATGATGATGACGATGAAGACGATGATGGCCACTCAGTTGATATTGATTAAAGGAGATGATATAACACTCCTCGGACTGCAGTTGACACGGATTTATGAAAAAACAAAAAACAATAAAAAAAACAAAAAAAAACTATATATGATGAAAAAGCAAAAATAAAAAAATGTAAAAAAATAAATGATATTCCGGGAAAATAGTTTTGTCGCAGGAAAATTTTTTGGTTTATGTTCAAAAATTTGTTTTGTTTTGGCTTCTGTTTCTCTGCGTTTGTGTTTTTTGTGCCTGTGTTGACAGAACTGATGTGTACCTCCAACGAAACGTGAAATAAAATCAAAACAAGAATAACAAAACTGCGAAAAAGTAATAAAAACAGATTCAAAATCGTAGTAACGGCAACCAACAGAAGAGAAAATACCGTCCAAGCAAGCAAACTGAAGCAGAAATCACCTTTAAAAATATCAGATGACGTTGAAAAGAAATGCTCGCCGAGGAATTTGTTGACGCCTGTTCACGTTTTTGTTTGTTTGTTTGTATATTTGTTTGTTTGTATGTTTGTTTGTCTGTTTGTTTGTTTGCATGTTTTTTTGTGCTATGCTATCAACTGTTTGTTTGTATTTTTATTTTGCCTGTTTGTATTATTGATTTGTATGTTTGTGTTATTGTTGCTTGCACGTTTGCATCTTAATTTGAAATGTTTGCGTCATTAATTAGAACATTCGTGTTTTGTTTGTTGATAGTTTTGTAAAAATTAATAATTAATCATTGATTGTTATTAAATTTTTAAAGTTTTTTTACAGCATGAGAATAATTTTGCACTCATCTGCAAATTTTCAACAAAAACAATTACAAAAAATCAATTGTGACTTTAGAACAAGAGCCATACAAAAAGTCACGCAAACCAACAAAAACATACAACAGACATACCACAGAAAAAAACTGACACAGGAACAAACAAACGTTCAAACAAACATTCAAACATACAAATATACAAACATACCAACAAACAAACATACAACAATCTAACCAAACAAACATACATACAAATAAACAAACATACCAACAAACAAACATACAACAATCTAACCAAACAAGCATACATACAAATACACAAACATACCAACAAACAAACATACAGCCACCTAATCAAACAAACAAACAAACGTACCACCATTTAACCATGCAAACAAACAAGCAAACAAACATAAAGCAAAACATTACACAGTGTCTTGGTGTCATGGGACCAATGCGTTCCGTTACACGTTATTCTTATTTGTTCCTTGGGACTCGCGGAACATCCCACTACGGCCTGATAATCATCCCTCTTCATCCATCCATCACTCGGAAGTTCGGGATCTTTGCAGCCAACAACTGGAGTGGGAAGTGTATGGAAGGAATGAGATGTTAGGTTGTTGGGGTGTTGGGATGAGGATGTGTTGATTGAGATTCAATAAAAATTGCGGATTTTGATTAGAGAGTTTAATGCATTAAAGTCTCTAATGCTTTTTCTCGTTGATTTCGAAATATATTTAACCTTTAATAGTCGTTATTTAAATATATCAAACAAATCAACGTGAAATCTAAAATAAATAATCACAACAATGTCAGGCTGAAGAAAAGGTGATGCAACATGCTGCCTACCTTCATACTTCACGATGAACTTGTGGCTGTCCAAGCTGCTACTGCTGATGCCACCTCAAATAATTATTAAATACTCGTTACATAAGTTCAAAACGACATTTCATCATTACACTATTAATAATATTAGTATTATAATTTAACATTATGAAGGCGTACAAACAAAAAGTTGTTGAATTAGTACTACAGTAAAAATTGCGTATCAACTAAATTGTCACATTCAACACTATTTTTATTCAACACTTATTTTGGTATTTTAGGCCTTAGACAATTATTTCAATATATTCAGTGGTGTCATTCAATCATCATTACATCAACCAGTCAGCATACCAGACAACCATTCAACCGACCAACCGACCAGCCAAACATCCAACCGACCAGCCAGCTAACCAGCCAGCCAACCTTTCTCACCTCGATCAAGCAAATCAATCTTCCTGGTCATCAACCTGACTTCAAGAAGCTGAGCAGACGAGATGAGCATGTTATTCTCCCGCTGTCTCACTCTGCAGCCATGTCTGAACTGCCCGTCTGGCTCTTTTTCTTTTATCGTCACGTACACAGTGCACTGAGCTTCAGATGATGACGACGACGACGATGATGATGGTGGTAGCGGTGGAAGTGGAGCAAAGTCGATGATGGTGATGTTTAACTTTTGACCTTTGTTTATTCTGAGTCGCCAGGGTCTGTCTGCTAACCCACAATTTGTTTTTATTTGGTTGGATAGGTAGCCGGAAATGAGTGAATGGTGATGAGGAAGAGGAAGATGTGATGGAGACAATGAGTCGTGGTGAAGATCATGATGCTGGTGATGATGGTGATCGAGGTGATTTTGATGATGATGACGTTTGTGAGGAGTGATGTTTAAAATGGGCGTTAGTGGTGATAAAGTAGAAGGTGATGACGATGATGATGACGATGGTGCTGATAATGACTTTGGAGTTTTCGTCAAGTCAACCAGGCATTCTTTATGATCGGGTAGCACTAATGGTGATGACGGTGATGATGACGGTGATGATGATGGTGATGATGATGATGGTGATGATGATAGTAATGGTTTAAGACGATCAGCATAATGATGTCAATGAAAACAAGTTAATAATGATGACACGATGAATATAGCATGGTTAATGTTGATGTTGTTGTAAAGATTATTGTTAATATTGCCTTTAATCTCAACATATTTGATTGATAAAATAGATACTTTGTTAGAACGTATTGCTTTTTAGATAGTTTCAACTCAGCAACAGTCAGGTCGGCCTTTAAACTAAACTTCCAAATTCACCATCTTATCGACAAAAGTGTTTCAACGGCTCACATCCTCATCAAAGAACATCATCACTCGTCATCGTCTCCTTCAGTTTTACTCATTGACATAAACCACCACAGACAACCACCACCACCACCACAACGAACCATCGACACAGACGTAGGCAGCTTCCAGGTAACTCCTCAGATCAACAGGGCATGGCACAGAAGTGGCATTTTCGATGAAGCCACTGACGGCCACACGGCAGCTCGATCGACCGCCACACAATCGCTCCAATTGCGTTTTTACGTCTTTTGCGCATCCTGTCTGGTAGTTTTTCAGACACTTTCCAATGCTCATTCTGCCGTAGAGGGCGTGGGTGATGATGATCGCTGATTGGTTGCCACAGTTCGCTACGAAGAACTCGTTCTCGCAGTATTCTTTGATGGCCGTCGAAGACGATGCTGAGGCTACTGCTGTAGATTCTGTCGATGATGCTCCTGATGATAATGATGATGGTGGTGGTGGTGGTGATGGTGATGATGATGGTGAATGGAGTTGAAAAAGATTTGAGTGCAGAATTAAAAGTTTGTTGCTGTTGTTTGTTTTCAATGTTTGTTTTGATGCTTCTGCAGTTGCTGATTTGTTGTTATTGTTGTTCTATTTTTATCTTTTTTTTAGCAATAATAATCATTTAGTCGACGAATCATTTTTATAATGCATTATTGTAAATGCACGTCCGCATTAACGAACTGAGACGTTTTATATTTATGCCCTAAAACTAAAATTTCATATCTGTATTAAATCTAACCTGACATACTTTCAGTCCCGACTAGTTCTAAACTCTGCGCAGACAGGAAGATAAAAAAGAGCGCCAAAATTAATGGTGACGTCATAACGTATCGTCCAATGGCGTGAGAGGCTTCAGTCACAGGGTGCCAATGATGGCCGTTGGGTCAAGGGTGTTGTTGCTAGTTTGTTGTTGTGGTTGTTGTTACTGTTGTTAATGTTGTTGTTGATGTTGCTGTTGTTATTGTTATTATTATTGTTGTTGTTGTTACTGCTGTTTTTGTTGTTGTTGTTTTATTTGGTGATGATGACTGGTTTTTTAGTAGCGTGTAGAGGTGAATTCCATGTCGCTGTATGTATTTTTGTTGATTAGGTTGTAGATAATTCTTTTGAGGTTGTTGTTGATGTTGTCAATGTTTTATTGTTAATTTTGTTGATGTTGTTGATGTTGACGTTGTTGATGTTGATGTTGTTGTTGAAAGTAATAGTAATAGTCGCGCAGTTTTCTGTTGATGCCGCTTGTCGGTCGTAAACAAAGCATTAAAGGAGGGTGGTTTGTTCTCTGTGTGTCTGTGTGTGTATGTCTGTGTGTGTATGTCTGTGTGTGTTTGCGTGTGTGTCTGCGTGTTTGTTTGTATGTGTGTGTATGCGTGTGTGTGTGTGTTTCGTGTGTATGTGTTTCGTGTGTATGTGTTTCGTGTGTATATGTTTCGTGTGTGTGTAGGCGGAATTTCTGCGTGTGTGCTTGTTTGTTTGTGTACGTGCGTGTGTGTGTGTGTGTGTGCGTCGTTGTTGTTAATGTGTGTGTGTGTGTTGTTTTTGTTTATGCTTCTGTTGATGTTTTGTTTATATCGTTGTCTATTTTTTTAGCGCCGACTTGAATGTTTAAATTACTGTTGTTGTTGTTGTTGTTGTTCATGTTGTTGTTAGCTATTTATTGTTTTTGATGGCTATTTAGTTGTTGTAACTTTTTTGAGGTTCTTTCTTTTCATACAGAAGTTTGATTTTTCTCAGTGGCGTTATTTTGCCAGCGATTTGATACAGTTTTATTTTTATTTTTGGTGACGCTTGTTTGTAGACGGTGCTGTAAATAAGTTTGAGTTGTTGTTAATATTATTGTTGTTGTTGTTTTGTTGTTGTTGCTGCTGCTGCTGCTGCAACAACATATTTTTTTAGCAAATAACTAAACTGGATAAGAAAAGAAGATAATTTTTATATAATGTATTTAATTAACCAACTAATTAAATCATTTCACTAGAATAATAAATTATTAATATTATTATATTATTATTATTGTTGTTGTTATTATGACTAATAAAACGTAAACAAGTTGATTACAAATATGCCATGATACAAAAAAAAATACAAACATTAATGACGTCATTAATACGTAACTAAAATAAATATATGGCAAATCGTAAAAAGATCATGGAAAGACACTAAAAAATCAGGTTTCATACCGGCCAGGCAATATTTATTACATAAAAATTCCAAATAAATGCAAGAGTACCTTTATACAAAAAATGTACTACTAAAAAAATGCCACTAACACATAAAATACATTAAAAACATTAATAACAACAACGTAAACAATGATATCTCCTTTTCTATGTATGTGTGTATGTATGTATGTGTGTATGTATGTATGTGTGTATGTATGCATGTACGTATGTATATGTGTATGTAAGTAAGTGTATGTATGTATGTATATTGCATATACCATATAAAACACACAAACAAACATACAATATATACAAAGTATACAAAGAACCGGAACTAATCAAATGAAGACAAACAAATCGTTGTATGAATGCAATTATGTATGTTGCTGTTTCTATTGCAGTTTGTGTTTTGTTGCTGTTGTTGTTTTTATTATTATTATTATAACTATAATTATAACTACAATTATGATGATAATAATATTTTTTGTTGCTATTTAGGAAGATATATTATCTATAATTTTCATTTACTATAGCAAATTCTGTCAGAAGAAATACCGATACAACTACTTTCAAAAAATTACTTTAAGTTGTATTAACAATGAAAATACAAATAATTACTACTATTAAAGAATACTAACTTCAATAAATTACACTAAACGTATCAATAAAATCGATTGGCAAAAATTCTGATCACATTATTAATAATAATAAAAACCAATAATAATTATATAATTAAAAATGGAAATAATAATAAAAATATAATCTACAATGACGAAAGTACAATGAATTAGAACAAAAGGAGATTGCTAATTGTGACTATGTGTGTGTGTGTGTGACTAACTGTGTGTGTGTATGTGCGTGCGTGTGTGTGCATATATATGTATATATGTATATGTGTATGTACGTGTGTGTTTGTTTTGTATATATTTTTCTATGTATATATGTTGTGTATGTTTGTATATCAGTAAAGATTTAATGTTTCATACATGTATGCATGCACATGTACACACAGACACACACGCACACAAACAAACAAATGCACGCAAATAAAAAAACACACGCAAATATATAAATGTATAATTATAAGTATAATATATGATATATACAGAGGCGCGTATGATGTATATACCATAAACACACAGAAAAGAACAAAATACAAACAAATATTAGTGTGATGGTATTGATTTTCATGGAAAACTGGTGAATATACAACGTAAACATACATATATAAGAGTTGGCGTGTTAGCTGGTAATACAACTATCAAACATTCATAACTATCATCAATTGATTTCTCTGGCGATGATGAAGATTACGACGACGATGATGACGACGACGACGAAGATGACGATGGTGATGATGATAAGGACGACGATGGTGGTGATGATGATGATGAAGACGATGGTGATGATGATGATAAGAGTGACGTGATTATGATTATGTTGACGATGATGATAATGATAATACTGGTGTTGGCGCTGTCGATGATGATGACTATCACGATCCTGAAGGATGGTATTCTTTCGGAAGATGATAAAGATGATAATTACGATGACGATGATGATGATAAGGATGGTAGGAATAATCATGGTGGAAAGATGGATTATACATTTGATAACTGTTTGAAAATCTCAACGATTTAAAAAGTTACCAGCCAGACGGTGATGACGACGATGATGATGTTAATTATGATACTTCTGCGGATTAAATTGGTACACACATACGTAACTCACACACACCACACATACACACACCACACATACACACACCTATACACACACCACACATACACCATACACTATACATGCACACACACGCACAAACACATACATAATCGCACGTGCATATGCTCACATGTAGATTCCAATGAGTACTAAATCATTAAAAAAAACTTATTAGAAAATAAATTTTTCGTAAAGATAATCATAAACGCAGATACAAACTTACATATATACACGCATTCATACGTATGCATACATACTAAAATAAACACATACAGACAAACAAACACTTAAACACACAAACAAACATACCTACATACAAACAAGCAAACAAACATGCTAAAAACACCCCACTCCCCCCAAAACAAACAAATTCAACCGCGATCCAAATAAATACAAGTGGCAAAGTACGTGATTGCTTCCTGATATATGATTGGTTGGTTCAAAGGTGAGATAATGATAAATTGGAGAGGGTTACTTTTATTTTTGTTAATGCACATTGATACACACGCATATGCATGGGTATGAATACCCGAAGGTATATCTATTCGTATAATGTGGTGTATGAGTATTTTTAACAGTTTGACATTTATTTGGTTGGGTATTTGTGTTGTGAAGACAAGAAATTCTCGTGGAACCTGTCGTTTAGTTGATTAATTGAAACAAACTGAAGAAAATTCACATCCCCACTATCATGGCCTAGTATATATTTACGTCTATTCATTCAGAATAAACACATACAAGCTTCCAATGCATACAATTAACTATTTATTTATCAATTAAAATACATCCAACTCATTAATATTCATGAACATACAACCAGCTAATTAATTATTCACGAATATACAAACTACTTAAATTTATTCATTGGCAAACAGACTAACAACTGATTAATTATTCACTACTGTACTGTACAAACAAACAACACATTAATTATTCATGAATATTAATTAGCATCACGTGATGCACAGACAGTTCGTGACGTTATAGACAAATGAGTTTGACGCTTTGTCTGACGGGTGGATGGATGGACAGATGGACAAATTGGCAAGTGGATGAATAAACGAACGAATGAATGAATGAACCAACCAACCAACGAACATATGAATGAATGAATGAATTAGTAAAAAAATGATTAGACAAATACACAAATAAATATCTGATAAATTAATGAATGATGAAAAAGAGAGAGACAGACGAGAAATTGATTTTTTTTAAATGAATGAACAAAAGATAAAAACAGCACACAATACCAAACGTTTATAATCGTTCTCATGGATCAGCAACACGTCTATCCATACATCCATCCATTCATCCACTCATTCGTTCATTCATTCATTCATTCATTCATTCGTTCGTTCATTCGTTTGTTCCTTTACTCATACATATACATTCATTCGATCTTTTATTCATTCGTTTATATTCTCCACATTCATCCAATATTTTGTTTAGCCTTTTATTCTTTCATTCGTTTATTTAATATTTATCTATCCATCCATTCGCTCTATTGTTAATTCACTCACTCACTCAATTTTCAATTTACTAGGCGTGTTGTGACGTCATGGAGCAAAGAAAATACAATTCATAAAGTCGCAGAAGTTATTGTCGCTGGCTTGTCTATGCTATGTATGTCTATGCAGCTATGCAATAAATTCTCGTTCATGGCGTCGGATGCTGTTGATGTTGTTGTGGCTGGTGCGGCTGCTGTCGTTGTGGCAGGTGTGGCTTATGTGGTTGTTGTGGCTGGTGTGGCTGTGTTTGATGTTGTTGTGGCTGGTGTTGTTTTTAATGTTGTTGTCGTTGATGTTATTGTACGCTTTTTTGTTTTATGCATATTATATTATAGGTTAATGATTTTTTATGTTTTTGTTCGCACTGTTAGTGTTGTTGATGTTGTTGATGTTGTTGGTGTAGTTGGTAATACTGTTGACGATATAGTTGTTGCGTATTTGGAAATGTTTTTTCATGCATTTGTTGTTGAATTTTTCAAACATTATAGTTGATGCTGTCTTAAATGATGTCATCAGTGTTGATGTTTCAGTTTTAAAGAATATTTGGTTTGAATTGTCATAGTTGATGTTATTGGTGACATATTTCGTTAAATATTTACACGGCCATTTTCAAT
>NW_008704083.1:9036999-9050461 GCF_000326865.2 Helobdella robusta
AAAAGCCTTATTGATTGCAATATTATAAACAAACACGTACATTATCAGCCCAGTATGCAAAAAACTATTGAAAAACAAAAAAAAACTATCAGAAACATGACAATAGACAAACACACACATACACACACGCACGCATCCATAAACACATACACACACACGTACACACACACACACAAATACACATACAAAAGCATACTAGCCTACATAAAAACACACAAACAGACATTAAGGCAATATTCATGGCATTCCAAAACAGTTACTATATAATTCATAAACCAACACGTCTCGACTATAAATTATAATATTTTAATGTATTTGCGCACACACACACACGTACATACATGCATATAAATATACAAATATGTACATACATTCACATACATAGAGACACATACATACATACATACATACCCATATACAATCCATACATTATATTTATGCTTGGTGTTTATTTTATGTGTTCTAATGTAATTTATGTCTCCCTCACGCTATCATTTTCTCATTCTCCCTCCTTCATTTCCTCTCTCTTTCACACTCTTTTTCTCTCACATTCTCTATTTATTGCTTGCTTGCTCTCTCTCTCTCTCTTCTTTCTCTCTTTCTTCACTTTCTCTCCCTCTCTCTCTTTGTCTTATTTCCCTCTATTTTTCATTTTAGTAAGTTTTTTTTCTTTATATCTTTTGTATTATTCAATTGCCTATAAGTTTGTTCTCTCCAAATCCACGTAGCAAATGCTCCGGCGTTTATTTTGCGGTTTGCCTTTTGTTGGTTTTATATTTATATATATTTTTTTTGTTTTTTCCTTCTCTGCCTTTCTCTTCCTCTCTTCTTCTCTTCTTCTATTTTTCTTTTTATTGCATTTCCTTTCTCTTTTTATTGTCTCTCTCTCTCTCTCTTTATCTATTTATCTCTCTCTCTTTCTTTCTCTCTATCTCTTTCTATCTTTCTCTCTTTCTCTCTTTCTCTCTCTCTATCTTTCTATTTTTTTTTCTTTTATTCGATTACATTTTTTCATCTCCAATCTCTCACCCTCTCTTCTTCGCTCTCTCACTTTTAAAAATCGATAGACACGGAGAGTCATATAATTCAAATAAGACGGAAGGATGGGTGGATGGAAACGAATGAAGGAATAACAATTTGGATGATGATGATGATGATGATGATGATGATGACGTAGTAAGATTATGATGACGTGGTAAGATGATGATGACAATGATGGTGGTGAGGAGGAAGAGGATGATGATGACGAAATGATGACACAACGATAATGATAAAATCATGATGAGAATTAAAAAAATATAATGATTACAAAATTGATGAATCGGTGCTGATGAAAAAGATGATGATGAAGATGGTGACGATGATGACGAAGATGATGAAGACGACGATGAAAATGATGACAATGAAAATGACAATATCGATAAATAATGTTAACCCAGCGTTCAGAAGATGTTGAGATGTTTGTCTAGCAATCAAATGCTCAATGAATGCTCAAATAAAACCCATCCAAGTGCTGCTGCTGATAATGTTGAGGATAATGATAATGATGACGATGATGATATTGATGATGGTAATGATGTCGACGAGGATGTCAATGATGATAATGATGTTGATGATGACAACGGTGATGATGTTGATACTTAATTTTGATGATGATTATGGTTATTATTATTTTTATTAATAATAGTGTTAGTGCTATTATAATTATTATTATTATTTCTTTCTTCTCAAGGCATGCACATTCAAAGCCGCAATAAAACAAGCAAGCACGAACAAATGCGAAAAATAACGCTGAGATTATGGGAAGAAAAAAAAATCGCGGCGAATTCGCCGCGATTCTGCCGCGGTCGTATTCGCGAACTGAAGCGAACACTTGCCGTAAATAAATTTCTATATATAAGCGCACATCCAACAAGCTACTGAAATCTCGCGAGATTAATGCAGAGGATTATGAGTCGAGTATATTTTGCGCCTTTGACGACCGGGTCGGTAATCTTCTTGTAGTTGTCGTTGCCGCTACTGCTGCTGCTGCTGTTGCTACTGATGATGATGTTGTTGTTGTTGTTGTAAATATTATTGTTGTTGGTGCGAATATTTTGTTGTTGATGATTTTGTCGTTGTTTGCAATCAATGGTTAATGTTGTTGTTGTTGTTGTAGATATTCTTGTTGTTGTTGTTGTTGTTGTAGATATTCTTGTTGTTGCCAATGATTTAGGAGTTTGATTTGCTATTGATGTCGCTGCAGATTGTGTTGGTGTTTTTGTTTACTGTGTTATATTTGACTTTTTTTACTACCCATTTTTTATCACCATCATCACCAGAATCATCACCATCATTATCATCACCATCATCACCATTACCATCACCATCATCATCATCACCATCATCATTACCATCATCATCATCATCACATCGTCCTTGTTGTCATGACGAGCAACGTATTACAGATATTAGGCAGCTGACGTAAATCATAGCTGTCATCATCATCGTCATCATCATCGTACTCGTCACCGATATCATTATCATCATCATCAACGACGTCATCGTCATCATCATCGACGTCATCATCATCATTATCAACATCATCAGATACACAATTAATATTAAAATAATAATAATCACCCTCGCCATCATGCTCGTCCTACTCATCAAAAACACCATCACCATCATCATCACCATCATCACTATCATCATCACTATTATCATCACCATCACCATCCAAATCATCATCATCATCACCATCACAGTCATCATCAATATTATCATCACAATCATCATCATCATCACTATCATCATCACAGTCATCATCACTATCATCATCACAATCACCACCACCACCATCACAATCATCATCATCATCAACATCAGCAGCAGCAGCGTACCACCAATAATATAGGGGGCGCGTAAATTTTTCTTTCCATGCAATATCCCGAAGCATCTATTTTCTTTTTATGTTCGCTTTTTTTTTTTATTTTTACTATTCTTTTATTATTATTTTTATTATTATTATTGCTTTATTATTTTTATTTTCATTTTTTTTGTTTCAGTTGGTCGCCATAGTGCGAAATTGCCACAGAAAAAATGGTGACGATCATGACGACCACGATGGTGATGATGATGATGGCGTGTTGCTATTGATGGTGATGATGATGATGACGTGTTGCTGATGATGATGACGTGTTGCTGCTGATGATGACGACAAAGGTGATGACGTCATTTTTAAAACACGTTGACGAGGCATTAAGAAACTAATCCCATGATTCTTTGGTATTAAAACCAAAAAATTAACAATGGAAAAGTAGTAGTGGTAGTATTAGTAATAGTTTTGATAAAAGTAATAGTAGTAGTAGTCGTAGAAGTAGTGGTAGTGGCAGTAGTGGTAGTAGTAGTAAAATTATTAGTAGTAGTAGCAGTGGCAGAAGTAATAGAGGTTGTCGCCGTGCTGGTAGTTGTAGTAGCCGTTAGCATGGTAGTACTAGTACCAGCAATAATAGTAGTATTGTTATGTGTCACAACAATCTTTGTGCACATTGTTTTAGAATTAGTAGTAGTAGTTGTTGTTGTTGTAGTAGTAGCTGTAGTAGTCGTTGTCTTAGTAAAAGTAGTGGTAGTAGTAGTAGTAATATTAGTCGTAGAAGTAGTAGTAGCAGTAGGAGTAGTAGTGGTAGTTGTAGTAGCAGCTGTAGATGTCGTCGTTGTAGTAGAAGTAGCAGTTGTAGTAGTAGCAGCAGTATAGTTGTAGTAGTAGCAGCAGTAGTAGTAGTAGCAGTAGTGTAGAAACGGGGAGTATATGAATAATTGAAGCTTCCTACCAGCCAAAAATCGAGAACAAAATAGCATTTCTTCTGTGCGAGACAACATCAACATAGGAGGAAATTAATAATAATGTCAATATTCTAGTTGCTTTGATAGTTGTAGTAGTAGTGGAAGTAGCAGTAGAAACAATAGTAGTAGCAGCAGTAGCAGTAGCAGTAGTAGCTGTAGTAGTAGCTGTAGCAGCGATAAAAGTGATAGTATTAGTATTTGCAGTAGTTGTAGCAGTAATGAAAAAGTAGTAGGAGTGGTTAAAAAATTAGTAGTAGTATTGGATGAAGTTGAGGAAACAACAAAGATTCAACAGTAACAAAATGCTCCTCATCATCCCAACTACAGCAACAACAACACAATCACATCAACAACTATAACAACAACAGCAACAGCACAATCACATCAACAAAAACAGTTGCAACAACAACAGCAACAACACAATCTCATCAACAACAACAGTTGCAACAACAATAACAACAACAACTGCGAGAACATTAACAGGAACATCAACCAGAAAATTTTCTTTATAAAATGCATTTAAAAAGTCATTTCGGCCGTTATGATGATGCTAATGTCATACATTGTCGTCGTCGTCATTGTAGTCACTACTGCTGCCACTGATTATGGTGACGACGATGATGATGATGACGGCGGTGATGATGATGATGAAGAAGAGAAAGATAGTGACGAAGATGATGACGATGATGATGCTGTTGCTGATTATAAAGACTGTCGAAATGATGATGATGACGACGACGATGATGATAAAGATTATGACAATAGTTATAACGATAATGGGACTTATGTGAGGTGCTATTTGGCTAATAGAATAACACAAATGATAAACAGTGGTGATAATATGTGGAGATAAAAATGAGTGATAAGTGATGATGACGATGATGTTGAAGAAGGCGATTACGATGAAGAAATGAGTCATAATGATTATTAATAATTATTACATGCAGGATGAAAATGATGAAGATGATGATGATGATGACGGTGATGGTGGCGGTGATAAAAGTGATGACGATGGTGACAATAACAAAGATGGTGAAAATGATGAGGAGGAAGAAGATGAGGAAGAAGATGAGAAAAAAAAAATGAGAAAGAAGATGGCGATGATGTTGCCAGCAACCGAAAAAATGTTTTCAATTCATTTCTTCGCATGTACATCCATCTACATTTAGCTCTTTTTTATACAAAAAACTTGCACAAAAATATATACAAACATACAGACAAGCGTACTATTTAAAATATACAAAAAAATCAAAATATACAAAAAATATTTAAACATGCATACTAAAAAAAAACACACAGAAAAACAACACAAAATATACCATTAAATATTTAAACATACAAACAAACGTATAAAAATAAGTATTAAAGTGCCTAACTTTCAAGACTTATACAAAGACATACAATACACAAGCACACAATACGCAAACATATAATACACAAACATACAATGAAAAAACACTACACATATATACAATACACAAAGACACAATGTACAAATACACGAAACACAAGCATACAATCCACAAATATGCAATGCATACAAACCGGCAACACATACAAACATACAATACAAAGCAATGAAATACAAAAAGATACAAAGAAATACCGCGGTATCTGTGTATCTGAAGCAATTTATAATTCACAGTTGAGCGGTCAAGCGGGAGATCATTAAAATTTGTCTTTATATCCCCGTTTCGTTGTCGAGAATATGACCGCCACCACCACAATAATAATAATAATAATAATAATAATATAATAAGAATTATAATAATAATAATGATAATAATAGTGAAAACAATAAACAATATTTATATTTGTGGAGGTTTTGAAAAAGTTTTTTCAAAATAAACGAAAAAATATGAAATTGAATGTATGGTCAGTTGGATAGTCTTGAAAAAAGACCTTTATTATGAAACGGGTGGACAGATGAACGGATGGACGAATGAATGAATGAACGAACAAACGAGCAAACAAACGAACGAACAAACGAAAAATGAATGAATAAACGAACGAATGAATGAAAAATGAACTAATGAACAAATAACAAAAAGACGAACGAATGAATGAATTAATAAAAATACCGCTCACCGATTTAACAACAACTGACAACTGGATACATTTAAAAAGTTAATCCAATTAAACTTTTAAAAATGTAAATTTATTATAAAATAGATTTATTATTCAATCTATTAATTTGCTAATTAATCAATTATTAATCAATTAATTAACCTGTGACTAATAGAACTAAGATATTTCACAAAAAATGAAATAAATAAGTATTTGAAGCAATGCATTAGTATCAACCATAATGGCATCAACAAAAACATCAACAATACATCAACAAAATACATGTCGATGACGTCACAAATAATGACATTAATACGCCAACAAGACATTCATTATGTAAAAATCTCATTAACAAACTTATAAAACATTTCAAATAAACACGAGAGCATACCACAAGTAAAACAATAGTAAATAAGCATAAAAAAAATACTTAGAATATAAACATTGTAATATAAAATTTTAATTAAATTAAAATTAAACTATAAGAAAACATCAATATAACAACTTAGACGCAGAATAACATAACAAAATTGATACCAGTATAACAAAAAAATAATAATGCTTAATTATAACAAACAATAAAACGAATTGAAAATGGTACAGCTATTAACAAACCTACTCTGTCTCCGACCAACAATATCGTCTGCTCGCGAACAATACGATGCTGCCTTTTTCAATGTCGCCACACATATATTGTATACACATGTATGAATATATATATATATGTGTATTTGTGTGTGTGTGTGTCTGTGTGTGTGTTGCGTGTGCGTGTATGTGTTAGTTATAATTTAACCATTTAAACACTTTTCCATATAATTTATTTATAAATATTGACGACGCAATGTTGAACGCTATACTTATTTGTAGCTGCATCTTCTCTAAAACAAATTTGTTTGTTTGTTTGTGTGTGCGTGTGTATGTATGAGTGTGTGGATGTGTGTGTGGATGTGTGTGAATGAGTGTGTGAATGAGTGTGTGTGGAGTGTATCTTCTCTAAAACAGATTTGTTTGTTTGTTTGTTTGTGTGTGTGTGTGTGTGTGTGTGTAAATATGCGTATATGAGTGTGTGGATGTGTGTAAGTGTGGATGTGTGTGTGTGTGTGAATGTGTGGGATGTATGCTCTAACAAAATAACCTTTTTTCAAACTGGACAGAAATGTGGTATTATATCCGTAGCAAATTAATACCGGCGAGCATAACGATGAAGTAAGGCTGATAATAAAAACGATAATAATAGCGATAATAGAAATAATAATAACGATAATAATAATAAAAACATAAATTATGACGTCATCAAGCCGTCCACAAGAGCGCTAATTCGATTATGAGTGGCGTGTGATTGGCAGGAATTTGGATGGCGGGAATAAATGATTGGAGGAGCAAAATGATGGATGGATAGATGGATCAGTGGAGAAGCAAATGACTGATGGATGGATGAGTGGATGAGTGAAACAACCAATGAATGGATGGATAGATATGCGATGGAGTAAAATGATGCAAAAATGGATAAACGAATGAATGAACAAACTGTTGAATATTATAGTAATAAATTGTAGAACCGAGGAAAATTGAAAGTATGAATAAATAAATGAATCTTGATAGACGGAATGGAAAAACATCGAAAGACACGTAGAAAGTGGTTAGTTGAATGGTAGATGGTTGATTCAATACTCTCTCACATAAAATAAAATCCATTTCATCCATTCCAGATAATTCGCTATCTCTAAACAAGTACTCTACCTATGACGTGAACACAATTATACTGTTCCTTAATCTCTCTTTTTTTTCTTTCTCTCATTCTCTCTCTCTCTTTCTCTCTCTTTTTATCTTGATGAATCTGCGAGTCATTTTCACTACTCTCTTTCTAATTTTCGTTTATTTGCCTATTTACTTCTAACTAATTTTTTTATTCGGTATTTCGCTTTACTCTTTTTCCCCTCTCTGTTTTCTCTCTCTCTCTCTCTCACTCTCCTTCCAAAACTTTTTTTCTTTTCCCTCTCTTATCTTCAACGACGACGTTTCGCTTTCTTACTCTCACATGCTTCATCATTCTCTCTCATTTTGATTGAATGGACAATTTTCTTTTTCCAGCTTGAAACGTTCTGGTTCATTGGGCACGTTTGATGCTGTCCTTGTTGTTGTTGTGGTTGTTGTTGTTGATATTGATGTTGTTGTTGATGTTGTTGTTGATGTTGTTGATGCTTATGTTGATGCTGTTGTTGGGGTTGTTGGGGTTGGTGTTGTTATTGATGTTGATGCTACTGTTGGTGTTGTTGTTGTTGTTGAGATTGTTGTTGTTGATGTTGTTGTTTTTGGGATTGTTGTTGTTGTTGATGTTGATGTTGTTGTTGATGTTGTTGTTAGGGTTGTCTTTGATGTTGTTTTTGTTTATTTTGTTGATGTTGTTGCTATTTTTATTATTAGTTTTGTTATTGTCGTCACGTGACGTCAGCTTGTTATGACGTCATTCTATCCTTCGTGTCAGTGACATCGTGAAGCGTTTCATTTGGTTAACACATGTGCCGCCAGTGAAGCTGTAGCAGATATAGTAACAGTAGAAGTAGTTGGGTAGTAGTAGTGGTAGCAAAAGTAGTATGAATAGGAGTAGTAGTAATAGTAGCAGCAGCAGTAGTAGTAGTACTACTACTACTAATAATAATAATAATAATAGTAGTAGTAGTAGTAGAAGTAGTAGAAGTAGTCGTATTTATACAGCCATTTTGTTTTGTACGGAATTTTTAGATTTATAAATGTAATAATTAAAACAATTCTTTTGAACAATTTCAAAAATAATAAAAAAAATAATTGAATGAAAAAATGGCGATAGAAATGATAAAACAAGAGTGTGACGTCATTAAAATAATCTGAGAGGCGGGAAAAAAATTGTCCGCAGCGAGAAGTAATGGCGATGCGAAATTATACACCGTTATAATTAACTTGAAATATGATTTCTCCGCAATTTTGCGACGAATATAGGTGTGTGCTTGTGTATTTGTGTAAGCGTGCTTGTGTGTGTGTGTGTGCTTGTGTGTGTGTGCATTTGCATGCGCGTGTGCGTGTGCGTGTCTGTTTGCGTGTGTATGTGCGTGTAAGTGTTTCTGTGTGTCCTTACAAATGAGAAAATATTTAAACACGAAATCTAAAACATGTTATTGGCGTATAAACTCACGAACACACGCATGCCCGCACACATAGAAATGCACCTAAAACCAGCAAGCATAAAAGGAACGTTGATTTCTAGAGACATACAAACATAGATAAATCAAACTTCAGCAAATTAAACAAACAAATTTACAAAGAAATATACAAATATGTAACAAACATAAAATAAACATGACATATAAAACAACTAAACATACACACAAAAACAAACAGTGAAACAATCAAACATACGTACATACATACAGTAAGACAAACAAACATGCAAACGTACAAAACATACAAGCTTCGAGTCGATAATTCGACATTGCACTTAAGATACCTTGGGAAAGATTTTAACAGGAAATTTTCTTTTATGCTTACTTCATATTTATGTGTGCGTGTATGTTTGCATGTATGTATGTTTATATATATGTATGTTTGTATGTATGTATGTTTGTATGTTTGTATGTATGTATGTTTGTATGTATGTGTATGTATCGTAAATGTAAATAACCTGTACTTGCGTATGCGTTTAGACACCCTCCCATGCATTCATGCGTTAAAACTTGCATTCAAAATCACACACCTATTTCTTACTGCACACACATACACTTCTCTCCTATGTATGTTGTATGTATATGTGTGTGTGTGTGTGTTTGTGTGTGTGTATTTATAATATATAAACGTACACACACACGCGCGCGCGCACATACACACCTGCATAAATTTGTGAATTTGTGTTTGTCGCCAAGAAAATCTTCATTTCAAGTAGCGAGTGTACTTAATGTCATGTACGCATAATGGTATTAAAAAGCATACATTAAATACACATACATTGAATACACGTACATTGAATACACATACACACATATACACACATACAAATGTACATAAAAACACACAAAAGGAAGCTTGCAAAATTTATGCATATGACCATGAATTTGCTTACCGAAAAATGTTCAAACATTTATGTAAAGTAATACTTACTAAATTGAAAAAAATACATACAAACCGAATTGTACTACAATGATGGCATTAAATATATACAAAGTTGCATTTTCATAAAAAAGACATACAACCTTACACAGATACATACAAACCCATACATGCAAACGCATACATATAAAACACATACACTCAAACACATACATACAAAGGCATACATAAATACGTATACATACTTACGATACACGCATACGTACAAACGAGTACAAACACATATCATCATTATTGGAGCACTGGACGCACACAATAGCATGCCACATTTTAATGGTGACGTAGAGACATGGCGTTTTATGTCGACAACAACCATCATCATCATTACTATTGTTATCATTATCATCCTCTTTATCATCATCATCGTCATCATCGTTGTTATCATCGTCATCATCATTATTATCGTCGTCATCACCTTTTCAATTATTACTATCATTGTTCAAATCATCATCTTCAAAAAACAAACAAAAACTACATGTTCTAAAACATCAACAACATTAAAATAAGCTAAAAATAAACAATTCGATATAAAGAAGCCAGACGAAAAGTATATAATCTGTCACAAAGTCCATTCTCAAACCAACTGCCTCCACTGTCAAAACTTTGTAATCCGATAACGAATTCAACCAAAAAATGATCACTCTTAAAAAAATGTGCACATACTGAGGCGGATCTAGAAGGGGGTGAGGGAGAGTCCGGGTGGTCATGCACCCCCCAGTTGTGAACAGTGTTGCTATTAAAAGTCAGTAAAACCCAATTTTTAGACAGGCATTTTTATCATTTTTAATTTTTATACACTAAAAGTAGAATTTTTATGAACTACAATTCAATTATTTTTTAATATGGGGCGATGATATAATGAACTAAGCTGGTAGTTTGCTACTAGATTTCATGGAAATGTATAATTTGGTAATGGAAATTTTGATGTTTTTGATAAAAAATATCTTGGATCAATCGAATAGTTATCATTTCGTATTACTGGACCTTCACTTTGGTTAGACTTTGTTGGAATAGGGCCATGATATGGTGAGTTATGCAACACACAAAATAACTTTACCAACAGCCATGATATCATAAACAACAACCACAAACAATGTTTATGAAATTATTTTCAATCAGTGACTCTACTGTGTTGAATGAATCAACGCATGTAATGTATTGTATTGTGTTGTATTGTATTGTATTGTATTGTGTTGTATTGTATTGTATTGTATTGTATGTATTGTATTGTATTGTATTGTATTGTATTGTATTGTATTGTATTGTATTGTATTGTATTGTATTGTATTGTGAAGTGTGAAAAGTAAAAGCAATCATTCAATGAATGAGTCGGTAAGCAGGCACCAGTGGCGTTTGTAGGTAGGGAGAGAAGTTTTTTCAAAAAAAATTTGAAACATTCGCCTGGTGATATTACAAATTTGAACAAATTTTTTGATTTTTAACTTATTTTATAACTATCGTTACGCTGCCAACTCGCTGGTATTGCATATAACAACAAAAAATTATGATAAAAAATTATTGAAATAGTATAAACAAGAAAGGTATATTAAGAAATCGAGCCATCCAAACGGACAAATTGGAGTAAATGAGAAACAAAGTGTCAAGTATCATAATGTTGGTGAGGGGCAAGCGAATTCACTTCAAAAACTGATATTCTTTTGAATAGCATGTTTGTTATAAACGTTTATAAAAATTACCAAGTCGATTTTGACTTGATCTTGGTTGTAAAGTCGTGCATTTGGTCTCCATTTAATCTCGAAGTATTCACTTTTGTTTTATTTTTTTATTAGTAACAAAACAATCTTTACTGCTATCATACTGCGTTTTATCTCATCATGACGAGTCAATCAGTATCTGTAATACATTTCTAAACAATTTTTGAAAAGAAATAGATGACAAAAAATGAGCAGGTCCAAAGATGTCAGTCGGTTGGGTAAAATTTTTTTTCAAACAAACGCAAGAGCAGCGTAGGTTAGGTTAGAAACATTCATACAAAAACAATATTTCTCCTAAAAATTCGCCTTAAAGACAATATTTCTTTTTAAAATTTAATATTTTAGGGTGAATTCGTTTGGTAAGATTAGTAAAAATCATTAAAAAAAAATCTATCTTGTAAGTTCACTTCACAGCATGATCTCGACAAACTAAAATTTCAAACTTAAATGTTAGTAAAAGTAAAAATATTGTGAACAAAAAAATATGACGTATGACAGACCCGCACGAACAAGCACTCTCACATAACGCAGCTGAAAACGTGGATGGCACGCAAGCAGACGTCACATGAAGGCAGGAACACGCAGCTACGAACAAGCGAGCGTTCTTAGGTGAATGGAGGAAAAATCATAAAAAGACCGATCAACTGGTATAAATCATTCGACAGGAGAAACTCGCATTGAGAAAAACGACCACACAGCTGCTGCTGGCGAAACATCAAATGAATGGTTAAAAACACAAACGCCATTCATCAGGCAGACAGTTTTTAAATTCTTAACAAATAAACTTCAAAGCCAACGGTGAGTGTTTAAAATTTTGCATTTTAAAAGAAGGAAAAAGTAAACAATAAAAAAAAATGATAAAACAACAAACACTATCCTGAAAAATAATTATCCGCAAGATGTTGTTGTGATCGTGATGTATTAAACGCACTGATGACATGACGTAATAATAATGACGAAGCCTCGAAAGACCAACGTAAACAAACAAATCACGTGACATCGGGAAAATCCTTCGATAAAGCGATATGGAAAGGATTTTGGGCCTGAAATTAGTTCCAGATCGCTATCCATATTACGCGCGTGTGTGCTGGCGTGTGCGTGTGTTGATGTGTTGTGATGTGCGTTGTTGTGCAGTTATGCTTCTACAAATGCACGTGCGTGTTGTGGCGTCAGTTGATGCAAACACGCTATGTAGCTGATAGCAGAGGCGATAAAGGTTGATGATGGTGACGATTGATTGAGACAAGGATGATGATGACAATAACGATAACGATGATGATAAACATGATGACGACAGCAAACAAAATGCTGATGATGACGGTGACCCGCGTTAAAGCACATCATGTCATCAGAGATATAAGAAGTGAAAGTTGTAGCCGGAGTGGAATGTGGTGGCGGGGTGCGTCATCCACAACTACCACAACTACCAGTACTACAAAGTTTTTTTATTCAATTTTTACGAATTCTTTCAAAAAAAAACATTGTAAGTCGTTTTGTGAAAATTTTGTGAAATAAATGCACCTGTGAAATTATGGATGCATACTAGATGACGTTATGAGGTACAAGGCACGAACAAACTTATCTACACACACACACACACACAAACAAACAAACAAACTCAAAAAAAATGTTTGTAACTATTACAGATGGACTACATATGTGTACGTACTTATAAACATACACATACAATGAGGAAAAACATACAAACAAAAAGACAT
>NW_008704083.1:9050511-9063655 GCF_000326865.2 Helobdella robusta
TCCATCCTTTTTTCCGTATGATTTTGTATTGG
Organism: Helobdella robusta; assembly: GCF_000326865.2. NCBI lineage: Eukaryota > Metazoa > Annelida > Clitellata > Rhynchobdellida > Glossiphoniidae > Helobdella > Helobdella robusta. The sequence continues at coordinate 9,050,544 of NW_008704083.1, forward strand.
GGAAGGCATTTTCTAAGCGACTGCATTAAGGTATTCATTTGCTAAAAATGTGTGTGTGTGCGCGTGTGTGTGCGTGTGTGTGTATGTGTGTGTGTGGGAGAGAGAGAGAATGTGTGGGTGGGTGTATTTTTGAACTTTTATGCAGTGTATTTTGGATCTATCACCGGGATTCGGGGAAAGTAAAAAATATCCAAGTTAATATACGGGTAGATTGTACGTGTACATTGTACATACACACATCTCTTCACATACACACGCACTAGCACTGCCAACACACACACACACACACACACACACACACACACTAAACATATAACATATATAAATATATATGCTGTCGTACCATGCAAGTTTAAACATGTTTTAAAAGTCAGTAAATATTTGTTGCTCAAAGAATGGAGTTGATTGTGGAAGGTAGTCCGTTGAAATCGATGTGATCATATTCAATTTCACCACCATCATCACCATCTTCGCCACCAATCTAATCACCATCATCATCATATCATCATTAACATCATCTTTATAATCATTAACATCATCTTCGTCGTCATCATTATCGCCGCCATAATCGTCGTGATCATCATGACATTTAAATTTCCCATACATTTAAATTTTAAAAATTTGTAGTATATAGGAAGGCAACATCTGACGACATACTGCTGCAATTTATTACCATGTCATATTACTATTAATTTATTATTATTATTGTTATCATTAGTATTATTATTGTTATTATTATTAATGTTATTATTATTGTTTAATATTATGTTATTATTATTATTACTTAAACTAAAATATTAATACTACTACTTTAATTTAATAATAATTATGTTGACGATAAATCTAATTTAATAACAAGAAATTTGAAGTAATAATAATGGTATTAATAATGGTAGCAATAACAATATAAGAATAATAATGGATACTGTATCATCATGTTTGGAATCCACGAGAGAAGCCGGACGAGGGAGCAGGACCCGACTTTCCCCTCATAAACAGGCAGCCGACCTCTGCTACAATGCTCAGTCCTGGAACATCACTACATTACATCAACAATTGCGAAGAAGCACCAGATTTCCCATTCTAGTTGAAAGAAAGCTGAACTAACAGATGATTGATGGGATTTGAGTGTTTTATTTTCACATTAATAACTTTATATTTGCATGTACGTACGTTTTTAAACTCAATTTAAATATTAAACTGACCTACTCTAGTTGTACACATTCTATACTATGTCGAGCAATATAGAGACAAGGTTCAGACTGTATAAAAGATATTATTGTCTTTTTATTAACTTTATTGCAACTCTATGTTTACTATAAAATTTGATTGATAACGCCAAAATAATAAGAATGATTGAACCCCAATTGAACAATTAAACCAGCCCCTCTAAAATGTACTCACTTGCAGTGACGAGCATTTTAGATTAAATAGGATTTTATAATTATTTCATTATTAATATTTGGTATTTGGAGTTAGAAAATAAAAGGATGTTCCCATTATTGTACATTATAATTAATAATAATGTTCAGCCGAAGCATGTACATTATTATTAATGTTATTATTATTATTATTATTGTTATTGTTATTAATTAATATCATCATTATTATTATATTATGGCAGCTCTTAACTGCACAATAGCGATAGCTGATCTTTCTAACAGTTTGGTTAAAGCCTCGTAGCACAAAGATTCTACTTACTCTCCACACCAACTTACCACACAACCTACGTACACAGTCTTTGAGGTTCGGACAGACAGTAATCGAACCTGGACGTCGTGCAACAACAACTCGAGACATGGCACTTCTATCGACTAAACTAGCCGCCGACAATACAGTATATATAATCTATATATAAACTATTTGTCATTATATACAGTTGTTCAGCTCGCAGTTGAGCTTTCCAATTTTCCTTGCGACGAATTTGAGTCCGTTTAAGTTTGTTTCAGTTCAAAGACAAATTTTTCAGTAAGTTTGCGAATTTTTTGATTTATTATATTTCTATAAATAGCATTAGCTCTTTTTATAGACAACCATTTGTCATCTTGAGCGTTGAATGCTGATGTTATTCATGTATTAGTCCTCTTACACGTAGGCTAGAAGTCGTTGAAGTCGTTGCGACGATGATGTGCCATTGTTTGGCTCTGACGTTGCTCATCGTTAAGACTTAAATATTAAATTTCATCTTTATTATTGTTAACTCTTTCTCTCTTCTTCTCTCGCTTTCTCTTTCTCTCTCTGAATAGTTTGAATAATGTAAACAAATAAAATAAATTAATGAAATAAATAAATAAATAAATAAACAACCAAAATATAAAGCAATTAATGAAAGAAAACTTGTTATTGACATGGCTGTCTTTTAATTCAACAAAAGGTCTTTGTACGCAATGTATTATCCCCACTATTAGCTCTATATTCACCATTATAAATGTGTGTGTGAAAATGTGTATGTGTGAGTGTATGTGTGTGTGTATGTGTGTATAAATGTATTTATATATATCATGTTATTCATTTAGTAACGTTAATATTGTAGTATTTGTCGTAAATCAACAAGCGTGATGTATATATATATATATATATATATATATATATATGCATAAATGTATGTATGTATGTGTGTGTATGTACCCATGAGTGTATCTTCTTATGTGTATGTGTGGCATATATATATATATATATATATATATATATATATATATATATATATATGGTATGGTATATATATATATATATGGTATGGTATATATATATATGGTATGGTATATATATATAAATATATACATATATATATATATGCGTATATCTATATATAGGAATGTATATATGTAGGCATTTAAGAAATGAATTTCGATAATTTTCCTATGCAATCTCGGTTATTCGATGACTAAACTTATTTCAATTCATGTCATTTACAGTTTTTGCAAGCATCGATAGACCGTCGAAAGTTTGAAATTATTTTTGATTTTTGCCTTTAATATTTTTGGTAAAGTCAAATTTTAATGAATTTTTCTTAGCTTAATCAATTGTTTTCACTTTTTTCTAAAGTTATTAATCATTACAATTTCAGTAAACAAAAATTTGTGAAATACAACTGCAACAACAACGACTGCAACAACAACAACTGCAACAACTGCAATAACAACTGCAACAACAACAACTGCAACAACTGCAATAACAACTGCAACAACAACAACTGCAACAACAACAACTGCATCAGCAACAACAATTACAGAAACACAACAACTGCAACAACAACTGAACATAATTATTAACGTAAAATTATTAAATTTAAATAATTACAGAAAAAAATGGCCGCAAATTCATGAACGCCGACCGAGAAAAAGTGAACCAGCTTATGGAATCGTCAAAAAAGAACAAAGTCATTACGCGTGTTAGATGTAGATTAAATGACCAATGATACTTTGGAGGGATTTATGAATTATATAAATTTGCTTTATTAACGCTAACAGATTATGATAAAAATTGCGCGCATTTGGCAACAGACAAACTTTCACAGCAACAAAAACGAAGAGAAAATTCCTCAACAAACCGCAACAGCAGAAACGTTATCTGTCAACTACAACAGCAATGTCAAAACTAAAAAACGCTCTTTTCCAACTCAACCCTCGACACTTTGTAGCCGAAATCATCTTCTTTATCTTCAAAATCGGAGAGTCAATTTTGGAGCCGGCGATGAGGCTTTACATTTACAATCAGCTCTGTTTGCGTCTGCTGCCGGAAGCTGGTGTGGCCGAAAACGGCGACGTCTGTGGCGAAGCCTCGTCTAGACCGGATATCGAAGATAAATTGCAAAAAGAGGTTGGTCTGGTTTGTGGTTGGTTGCAGTAGTTACAGTGGTTTTGCTAATGTGGGTTTTTTGTTTTTTGTTTTATTGCTCTCCAGATTATATTAATATTTTGTTGTTGCGTTTTTTGTTTGTATAAATATCTTACATTTACTTTAATAGCAACAAAATTAATTAAACAACAAAGTACAATTAATTATTCAGTAATGAAAAATGTTCAATATTGATTTATTAACTCTATTAACTTACTAACAGAATGCCCTTATCGTAACATTTGTTGTTTTCGTTGTTATTCTTGTTGCTGTTGTTATTGTTGTTGTTATATGTTTGAATGTACGTGATTTTATGCCTGTGCGTGTGTGTGTGTGTGCGTGTGTGTGTGCGTGCGTGTGTGTGTGTATATATCTTTTTATCCCAGCAATCAGCCAACGTGCGACTTGTTTTCAGCCAGGAAATGTATCCAATCATCGTCATAATTACACATTGGAAACACGAACAAATTCACGCCATAAAAATAAATAACTGTTCTTTATAAATGCCAAAAATACGCGCGCACACACACACACAAACACACACAAACGAAACACACACATACACACACACAAACGAAACACACACATACACACACACACACAAACGAAACACACACTTATACACACGTACTTATAAACATATTCTTTCATAAATATTTGTTTATTTATTCTTTGTTAATAAAAAAATGTAATGTTGATATTAAAAGTTATATAAACATTTTTATTATAAAAACTTATCTATATTAATTGGCAAATTGTAAATAAAATGAATAAAAATTGTAAAAAAAAATTACTAAAATATCATGAAATACGTGAAGTTGGGATGATGATAGCATTAAATTATCCATGTTAATTTATCCAAGTTATAACCACTTACGCGCTGAGTCGCTTAGTCAACAAATGTTACAAATTCATAAATTTTATGGCTGGCTGGTCAGTCGGTTGGTCAGTCACTCGGTTGTTGGTCGGTATTGGTTAGTTGTTGCGAGTTATGATGTGATTTGAAACAACTTTTTTGACAATGGCTTATAAATAAATTTATCATAATTTTCAATGATCATTTTGTCATCGTTTCAGTTTGCGTCGGTCAACCAAAGTTGAGTTTAGAACATCAGTTTAAGGTCTTTCTACACAAAATATTTAAATAAATTAACAGCAAAGCAACCTCAACTAATCCTTGTGAGATATTTCTACTGTTATGACCATGAAAATAAATGTTTCCGTTACGTTTCACGACAGCTTTAATAAAGTTGTCTCGTTGTCAAAACACATCCCTTGTGTTGCCTACAGCCACGCTGATTTTTGTTTGAAAGAACTTTAAACTTATTGGCACGTCCAGTAAGCCGTCCAAAATGATTCTTATTCAGAAAACTCTTCCCTAGATCTTTGGTCTTATATTTTCAAGCGTTCCAGAGCAGGTATCATTACGCATTACCGTGTCGTTAACATGTTTCAAGTCTGTCGAACTATCTTCCTGTTAATTACTTATTTTCACCAAATGTTTATATTTCAAATATCGAACCTGTCAGAAAACCTTAAACCTTAACCTCCACCGCATCTAGCCAGTTCCGAAACATGTGTAGAAAATAATTGTCATTCACTATTATTATTATTGTCATTATTTCTATTTTACCCATATCAACAAACTAAAACTCAAAGAATATGAACCACTAATTTATTATTAATTAATCCTATTTAAATTTCAGTATTCGTCAACTTAACTCAAAAAATTGAGTTGAGCCACCACACAACCACAACCACACCACAACCACCACCACATCACCACCATTACTACCAACAGACAGCAGTCTACCTCACCCTCTACCGAATCATCCTCAACTTTCCCGCCATCATCCTCTGCCTCTTCTGTGGCTCGTGGAGTGACCGTGTGGGCAGACGGCTGCCCATCGTGGCCAGCATCTTGCTGTCCATTTTTGGAGTTGTGCTGTTTGTTGTGTCCTGTTACATCCCTATCAGTACTTCGAGTAACAAATATTACGGTATAAATAGTAGCAGGACCGCTTTTAGTGGCGGTCTGATAGAAAATTATGGCGGGAAGTTTGGCGGGAACGTCTGGAAGATCAATGCTTTGATTGACAGTGGCGCGTTGAACAGTGCAGCAGTTGCTAACAGAAAGTACGCCAAAGAAATGAATAATTATGATAAAATTAATCAAGTCGTGATGAGATTAACTAGCAACAACAACAACAACAACAACAGTGTTAAAAATAGTTACCAGAATAATGCCATCAACGACATCAGCAACGTAAATGAAAAACACGAACACAACAATAACAACAACAACTTGTTCAATAACATCAACTCAGACAAAATCAACAAAACCAAAGACACCCCAACAAAAACCGACATTAATCTTAATTCTAACATTTATAACACACATCCAAACAGCTTACAAACAACAACAGCAACAAAACACAACAACACGCCAAACAACAACGAAACATCTTCACGAAATACAAAACCCACCAAATCAACCTCTCCACAAATCATCTTCCTGATCCTTGTGACGTTCGGAACATTGCTTCGAGGACTTTCTGGTAAATCTTCCATCGTCACCATGGCTGTTCACAGTTACGTATCAGACACAAACACAAGATCTGCAAGAACTGAAAAACTAGGTTTGTGGTATTTTTTGTGTTTTGTAAAATGTTTATTTAAATGTTTTTTTTAAATAGATTGTCCGCGAATATTTTCTAAGTCGTCTCATTATCATCTGATTACTTTTATTCATCATTTATTTCAACATCATATTCAGAAATTCATTATCTTATTTTCCTCCTTCTCATCACCATCTCCATTTTTTTTACAGTCGTCAATCATCTCATCTGATATCATCATCTGATTTTGTTATCATCTCATTATCATCTGATATTATCGTCATATTTTATCTTCATCTCAGCATCATCATCACCATCATCCTCACCACCATCATCACCACCATCATCGTCATCATCATCACCATCATCACCATCATCGCCATCATCACCTCCATCATCATCATAATCACCATCATCACCATCATCACCACCATCATCATCACCATGTTCAGGACGATTATTATCCATGAATTTTTTTGGCCTCTTCATCGGCTCCCTACTTGTTGGACTCTTACTGGAAGGGTTTGAATTCGACATCGTCTTTGTCGTCGTCATCCTACTCTATCTCGTCTGCCTGGCCTTTGCTTACCTCTTCATGATGAAGAAGAGTCAAAGTGATGATGATGATGTTGATGGCGGTGGTGATGCTAGTTATGACTGTTGTGGTGATGGTGATGAACCTGGTGATAATCCTGGTGATGATCCTGGTGATGATGGGCGTGGGAATTGGGATGAGGAAAAAAGAAAACAAAAATGGAAGAATGTATCTGACAGGAGAAGAGGATCAAACTTGTTAGTAGTTGTTGGGCTGATGTTCTTCGTTGCTTTTTCTGAACTGAAATTATTTTTTTTTGTTGACAGGTCAGTTAGGACTACAACTTCTCAAATTGATGATGTGGGAAACGACGAAATCAACCGCAAAAAGGATGAAATTGCAATCGAGAACCAACTACGGCAGCCACAACATCCACCAGAGCCACAACAGCCACAAGATGAATACGAACACAAACAAAATGAACAACAACAAGATGAACAAAAACATGACCCAGACATAAAAACTGATAAACTGACACACGAACCAAACTCGGATCTGAAGCATTCAAACCAATTTAACAATAACAAAAGCACTAACAAAAACAGAAACTGCTTCAAGTGGCAAAGTATTTTTGAAATCTTCATCCTCATTATCAACCTACCGAACAAAAAAATTATCTTCTTCATCTTCATCATCCTCATTCACCAGCTTTGTAAAGCCGGAGAGGTAGACGTAACTTTACTTGTAACGTTGAAATCACCACTCTCCTGGTCGAAATCGGTATACGGATATTTCTTGGCATGCGATTATTTGTGTCTCGGTATTGTTACAGCCCTGTTACTGCCGCTCTTGATCAAAGTTTGTGACGTCAGAGATGAGACTCTTGTAATTGTTGGAGTGGCTTTTAAGGTCCGTCTGTGTTTAAGAGATTGTTCGTTTGTTCTTTGTTTTCTGTTTCGTTTCTCGTTCGTTTGTTTGTTCGCTTGTATTTGCTCAGTCATTCATTTTTTCATCTCTCTCCATCAATTGTTTAACTCAAATTTTAATCAATAAATAATTCAGTATTTACTTTTTGATAAAATAACTCAGTAACTTGCCTGATGTGTTGCCAAGCTTTAATTTTTCTCTCTTCCTCTCTTCCGCACAATCACCCAATCACTCACTCACTTATTCATTCATTCACTAACTCACTCACTCACTCAGGTTGTACGCTTGATAATGATGACACTCGCAACGAACACCACCTTAATGTTTCTATCGGTTATCGTCGGCTCGCCAAGCGCCCTTATCATATCCTGCTTGAAGTCCGTCGTCAGCAAATCCTTCAGAGATGGAGACCTCGGTAAAATATTCGCACTACTATCCGGATTCGAAACTTTTTCAAATTTAATCGGTAGCATCATCTTCAACTTTCTGTACGTCAGCACTGTTGATATTCACAGAGGATTCACTTTCCTGATCGACTCGTTCGTCTTTTTCATCCTACTCATTGGCTTGCTGACCATCGAGTTTACTTCAAACAACAAATCAGACAGCAACAACAATGAGGACGCCAAACAGGCAGGCATTATTCTCGATTGTTCTTTGAAACCGTACAAAAAACTTAACAAACTGAAAATCTCAAAACCGGCAAAAAATGACGAATCGACAACAATATTTATTGCCGATCTCGGTAAAATTCCGTCGAATTCATACGGAGCTCTGCAAACCGTCAAATCAACCGACCCGCCGAGTATCGTCATATCGAAGTATTCGGATGATGCCGCTGAAAGAAGGGAGGGACGGCGGAGGAGTTCGTTCATCGACATCGAGTCTGTAATCGAATCAAAATAAACGGATAACTAATTAATTAATTAATTAATTAATTAGTATTAATATAATTTATGGTTTAATTAAACACGTTGACAACTTTTTTGAATGTTTGAGGATATAAAAATCCTCGCTGTCACAGAAATTGTAAAGCCTCTTCAAAACTTGTAAAGCATACATTTCGTCTTGCACGTACAATTGTAAAGTTAGAAGGAACTCCAGGTAACTTGACACACACGAATCTTAGGACATTTTCTAATTGTATGTATATAACAATCAATGATCAAATGTGATTAACTTGTTGTAATGATAATTTTCAATATTGTTCTTGCGATCTCTATATTTCAAGTTCAATGCATGGCTGCATTATACATGAATACATTATTCATGAATACATTATTCATGAATATATTATACATGAATACATTATTCATGAATACATTATAAATATGATACTTGATTAAGAATGTTGTGATTATAGTAAAATGACTAGTAACTGTGACCAAGAAGAAAAATGATGAAGTCGATAGTGACAATGAAGATGAAGTTGATGATGATGATGAAGATGATGAGGACGAAGACGCGATGATGATGATGAAGACGATGATGGCGATGACGAAAAATAAATAAATAAAAATAATAATAATAATAATGACATATTATTAATTAATTAAGTAACTTCTTTCATTAATTCTGTTAATTTTATGTGCTGTTATTTTTTTAGTGAAGAATATTTTTTCATTTTGTATATAGGGTATAATATATAGTATAGTCTGTGTGTGTGTGTTGCGTGTGTGTGTGTGTCGGTGTGTGTGGTGTGTGAATATATGTGAATTATATATGTTAATTAATAGCTTAATTTAAAGTATGAATTCAACATGTACAACCAGCCGCACACACATACACATATACACATAGTTGCAGTAACCATTAGAACTTCTTTAATCAATTAAAACGTGTTTTATAAAAAAAAATAAAGACAATTTTTCTTTTTTTAAAAATCAACGTTTGTATAAACACAGTGTTTTAACCGTTTAGTATAATGAAGGTAATTGTAATGACAGCAGTAATATTACTAAACAAAATTAGTACTGTTGTTATTATTATCTATTTAATAATAATTTTTAAATAATATTACACGCACACTCACACATAGATACATAGATACATAATTCATTCAACTATAAAACCGAAACGGCAGCCACATTACCGACAGGAAACCGACGAATACTCCGAGGTACCTGACGAGTCTCAAGTACTTTCGAGTACCGGGTTTGTACTCGCTCAACAGTGCAATCTATAGAATCGATTAAAATACAAAAAAATATATATATATATTTGATCTATCCATTCTTCCATCCATCCATCCATCATTCATCGATCCATCTATCCATCGATCCATTCCTCCATCTATTGATCCACCCCTCCATCCATCGATCCATCAACTTACCCATCCACCTTCTCCGCATATCCAGCGAGCCACGTGCCTCTCAATGATCTGCGAGAAGACGCTCACAATGCTTGGAATCAATGGACCTGGAGTTTGGCGATGGAGAAGATGGCGATGAAGAAGATGATGAAGAAGAAAATGGTGATGGTGAAGAAGAAAAAGATGATGATGAAGAGGATGATGACGATGAAGAAGATGATGAAGAAGAAGATGATGATGATGAAGAAGAAAAAAATGAGGAAGATGATGATGATGATTAAGATGATGATGATGAAGAGGATGATGACGATGAAGAAGATGATGGTGAAGAAGAGATTAACACGATCCACACAACGAAGTTAACGCGCTAAAAAAGAATTCAATCATCAAAAGAATAATAATGATATAACTTAATAAAAAAAACATAAATAATAATAACTAATAAGAATAATAATAACAAACCTTTGAAGTTATCGACGCATTCGAGAGCCACGGCTCCGGCCACAGCAAAGAGTCCAACGATTCGATACCACGTGATCACTGAGTTCTTGAATATGTAATCGCCTGGAGTTCAGATTTTTTCTATTATTATTTTAAATTATAATTATGTCGTCGTAATTAATGACGTAATATTACATTGTAATTATTATAATTTATGATGACGTGATATCGTAGCGGGGGTCTAAAAGAGAGTTTCCTTGGGAAAACACCTCACATATTCTCTGACCCTAGCTCTGGCGGGCTTCAATCGCAATAGTATTATTGTTATATATTGCCACCGAAAGACATCTCGTAAAATGCTTGCCTGATTTGTTTTTTAGTTTTTTTTTCATTTGTTTTTTCCGAATCTTCAAAGCAAAATTTTTATTGAATTGATGTGAAGAAGTGACAAATTTTACAATGTGAAATAACCTTTTTTTCAACAGCAAACTAACTATAAGTATAACCCTACGTGCTATCAAAATCTACGTTCGAACTTTTGACAACATCAACGAGACGACATCAATAACATTAGCAACAATTAAAATGGCGTCTATTATTTTTAATAAAATAAAATTAAATGAATAAATGAAGACTAACCAATGGCGGTCATAGCTTTCTCGATAGCTATTGATGATCTCAGCGGCATTTTAAGCTGATGGGCCAAGTTATCGTAAAGATAGGGATAGGCTTGCTCCAGGCGCAGACCTAGCGATTGAATTTCAGTAGAAACTTCCGTTAGTCGGTTGCGCCATTTTTCGTATCGAATTTGTCCGATTTTATCCGGTGACGAGTACTCGGTTGATGAGTTTGGAGATGCTGACGTTTGTGAGAAATTGAGGATCGAGCTGGAGATCTGGATCGTTTCATTGGTTGGTCAGTTGATATGAATATTATTCGATCGTTTGATTAGTTAATCAGTTTGTAAAAATATTATTTGATTACATCTCATTTTACTCATTTTAAAACAAATATTATGAAGGTCTGTGACGCGTTTAAACTATAATAAATTGAAAATTATTTCTTCAATTGAAAACAAAAGCAAAAGAACATGCCTTCGAAGGGGAGAAGTACGAACCGGCCACATAAATTCTACCAAGTTGTCGAGTGAAGACGTCATCGCTGACGTCATTCGCAGTTGGCGTGGTTGGAGATGATGATGATGACGACGGTGACGAAAATTTGGGGTTGTATCTGGTTCGGTAGAATAATTTATGAATCAGGTCAAATTTATTTCATATATGAATTCAAAAATGTTTTAAAAATATTTGTTGGGCAAAAGCAAAAAAAAATTTGTCACAGGTACAATTGCAGCTTTTAACTCTTTGCAAACAATATAAATCGGCCAACCTTATGTCATTCAACAAAACAGCCATTCAGCCAGCTAATCAACCAAACATTCAACCAAACAACTAACCAACCAACCAGCCACATAACCAACTAACTAGCTAGCCAACCAACTGACCAACCTTCCCTGCTGCGTATGAAGTATTGTAGCCAATCTGTTATAAATATAATCTTCGCACAAAATTTTCGACTGTTCGACGACTTCATTGATAGCTTTTGCTGAAATTTCTGCGTTGGCTAGCGAGGCAAGTCCTTTTTCGGCGAATCTTTTGACTTTGTAAGACTGTCCCTTCAAGAAACCTATGTTAGACTCTATGAATGTGGTTTTGTTATCGAGGACAAGCTGCTTGGTCCAGGCCAATTTTGGTTTTAAAGATTTCATAATTTGAGTATTCGACTTTTTTTCTTATTTATTTATAACTTTTCTCGCTATTTTTATTTTTTTTAAAGTTATTTACTGTTTTTTTAGCAATATTTTATAAAAATTTAAAAATATAAAAATCCGTTCATTCTATAAATTGATCAATGGTATTTAAAAAACCCAGCCACTGTATACTTTTCTATCATAAAACAGCATTAATCAATTGCAAAGAACAAAAAAATCATTGAAAAAATTATACAAACAATAAAAGACGTTCACATTCGAAGACATGATATGATGTTGTTACCAGCTCTTTACTACATTGTTTTTCCGCTTAACATCTCAACAGACTAACTAAACTTTATAAATCAGCATACATTGGGAAATATATATATATATATATACATATAACAATATATATACATATATACATATATATATATATATATATATGTGTATGCTTATATGCTGCATATGTTCATGTATGATATGTAAATATGTGATATTCCCTATATTATAATTATATAATGAAAAATGAATGCATATGTAATAATAATATTTCTAGAACGTTCGTCTGTTTTTTTCTCTTTAACGTTTATTTATATATGCCATAATACTAGGTTATTATAAGTGTATTTCTCTCTCTCTCTCTCTCTCTCTCTCTCTCTCTCTCTCTCTCTCTCTCTCTCTCTCTCT
>NW_008704083.1:9063990-9128063 GCF_000326865.2 Helobdella robusta
AATGTGTGTGTGTTTGTGTGTGTGGTGTGTGTGTTTGTGTGTGTGTGGTGTGTGTTTGTGTGTGTGTGTGTGTGGTGTGTGTGTAAGTCAGGTGAAATGTATATATGTTTATGTACTTTTGTAATATGTGTTTGAATATATGTATGTGTTTTAAATGCACAAACAAGTAGACGAATGATTGATTGAGATCATGTTCATCATCTCAGTCCCATAACAACAAGAATAAAAATAATAATATAACCAGTTATAAAATTATTTGGTTATTTCTGTTATCTTTATTTTTATTAGCTTTGTTATTTCAATCCTCATCATCATTTTCTTCATCATCATTGAATAAAGTATGGAAAATCGTTTAATTTTCATTTGCTCTCAGCAAAAACATATTAGTTATGATTAAATTAGTATAATTTGATTAAGTTTTGAATTGCCATAACTACTGTTTCATGTACGTTGTGTTAAGCAATTTCGTGTGTTAATAAGTCATCTGAAATGATATTATAGCTATGAAAAACATTGTTTTTGTATTATTATTAATATTTTATTTAATATCATTATATTTATTGAATAAATCATTGAATATGAAATTTGTAATATATCGTTTAACAGCAAAGATTATATTTTAAAAAAATTTAAATATGCCTAAAAATTCCATAGAAATCATTTCTTAGCCTAGAAACGTTACATCAGACTAATCAACAACCAATTTTTTAAATAACCTTTTCGCGATTAAATTACTTTTTTCTTTTCTTTTTTACTTTACTAACTATAAAAAGAAATATTTTTGCAATAATCAGTTAATTAATTAATTAAATAAAGAAATTAAAAATGGACGTAATGGACATGGTGAACAAGTCAGACAACACCTCTGCTGTAATCGTGAAGACAAAGATCCTGGGGCTGAAGGAGGAGTTAGACAAGTGCAAGGAGATGTGCCAGTCATCTAAGGAAGAACTCAATAAGGAGAGGTCCAAGAAGTCCCAGGTGGGTTTGGTTGTCTAGTAGTCACCACTGCTTGCACTACCTAGAAATTCAAATTTAATTTTACGAATAATTATCTCACTATTATATTTAAGAATATTTTATTATATTTTTATGTTAAACTTTAATGTTTTTGTGATTAAAGTGCATATTACTTTGTTTGATAATCAAATCAAATCAAACTTTGATTTGAGCATTTACTAGAATTAATTTATTTTACCAGTTCTAATTTTTCATTCATCGCAGACTGAAATAGAGGTGCTAGCCTTGAGAGAAAAGGTCAAAAGTATGGAAGACCAGTGCACTGAGATAAATAACAAGGTTCAGGAGGCCACAGATAAACTGATGGGTGTCACTAAGTTTGCAGATGAATGTGAAAGTTAAGTTGGTTCTTATTTTTTCACTGTTCTAATTACTTTTTAAGGTTATTACAAGTGTAGCACTACATTAAAATGTTCATTACAAAGTGGTGTATCATTAAAATCTTAAAAGTAAAAAAGCTAAGGTTAATGCACTCAAGAATACATAATAGACCTATTTTCTTGAAAGATTTTTGCACGTCAAGTTAATTGGATATTAATTAATTAATTAATTAAAACAGAAGTCGCAGGGCTCTAGACCATCGAAAAAATATGGATCTGGATAGAATGGCCACCCTTGAAGAGATGTACAAAGAAACTAAAATGTTGCTTGTTGAATCTGAGAGGAAATATGAAGAGGTACTCAGAATTTTTTCTGCTTGTGTTTTTTTTTACAAACATCAAACTTTTTTGGTGTTGATTAATTTGTCTGCTGTTTGCTTTGCATGTAGATAGGCAAATATTCACACATAAAAACAGATATTTGCTAAATCTGAAACTAATTAATTAATGATTAATAACTATAATGATTAATAATTAATAAACTAACTAATTATCCTTTACTTTACATAAAAATTTTTGCTATTGTCATCGTGTAGGTCTCCAAAAAGTTACTGATAGTCAAGGCTGATAGTGACAGAGCTGAAGCACGCATACAGAGGGCTGAAATGTTAGTTATAATAAAAATTTCTGTTAATTATAATAATTAGGGTAATAATTATTAAAACAATGATGATGATGATGATAATAATGATTGTGATGACAGTGATGATAAACCATGACGATGAAGATGATTAAAATGATAATTTAAATCTTTTTTGTAGAACTACCAAAAACATAAAAGATGAAACGAAAGGACTGACAGCTAAACTGAAAAGCTACCAACTGCAACTTGAAGAGGTTTTTGTTCTTTCATTTTTCTCTATCTTTCTTTCTCTCATATTTTCACTCTTTTACTTTCCCTCCTTCTCTCAATCATTTTTTTCTTTAATTATTGATGAAATTCACAGCATGTTCCGCGTTAGTTAGCTTCCTCTGAACACTTGTATATATATAATAAATATTTTTTATTCATTCATTTTATTGGTATTTAATTTTAATAATCAATTTTTATTTCATTTATATAATTAATTAACTAATTAATTAAATTATCATCTGTAGTACAGTGATAGAGAAGAGAGATATGAACAAAGCATTGAACATCTGAATGCACAGATTAAAAATGTTAAAAAAATTTTTTCATTTAAATTTTATATCATTTTATTCCCATTTTGGCAATAATTGTTTTCGTTTTTATTATTATTACAAATAATATTATCATCATAATTATTATCATAATTTCTATATTACTAGGCCAGTATGCATAATGAAAAGGTCGCAGATCAAATTCACAAGCTACAAACTGACATCAAATATCTCCACAGTACGTCAGTCTGGTATTTTTCAAAATATCATTTAAAATATATTATTATTCGTATTATTATTATAAATAATTATTATATAATATAAATGTGATTGTATTAATTTCAATTATTATTTCATATTATTATTATTAAATAATTTTATTGAATTTAACTAAAATATTGCTATTTTTTCACTTTGATTATATAGATGAAATCAAGCAAGCAACAAAGGCCTACAAGATATAATGGTTTGTTATAGTACTAGGAGACCATCAGCAAAGTTTCATTGTCTTTTTTTATCATTGCTGGAGTCATCATCATCTTAGCCATCACCATCATCATCATCTTAGTCACTAGCATCATCCTCATCATCTGAGTCACTATCGTCATTTTTATCATCCTCATCATCTTAGTCACCACTATCATAATTTTTATAATCATCTTCTAGTCACCTAGTCACCAACATTATTATCATTGTCTCAGTCACCATCATCTTCATCATCATCATCTTCTTGCAATCATCATCTTGTTCATCTTCATTGATATATTTACATTATCGTTTCTTTCATTATCATCATATTTATCGTTGTAGTCTTCATCACCGTTGTAGTCATTTCATCAACAACACCGTCATCATCATAGTCATCGTGTCGTATCAATGATCTACAACTTTGAAAAAAATTTTAAATAATTTTTTTTAAATATTTTTCGGTCGTTGCATAATTTTTTGTCTGCTCTTTTGTATGTTATAAAAAATCTTATAGACGAAAAAAAAAATTAAGCCAACTTATGTAACGTTCTTTTTTAAATATTTCTAATCACAATCGTTATTATTTTTGAAAGACTAGTTAGGTTTTTAATCATCACTGAATCAAAAAAAAGGATCATTCATCCATCAGTCCATTCATTTTTTATTCATCCAATTGTTCATTCATTCGTTTTTTTACTGAATCATTCAATTATTTATATATAACTGAGTTAATTAATTGGTGTTGTCATTAAAAGTGCTTATTTAATAAGGTCAGTAATTGTTAATTAACTTTTTAGTCATTTTTTTTTATTTATTTTTCAATTAATTTTGCTGTTTTTCTCTCAAGTTTGATTTCATTATTGCTGTTGACAATAATTTTTTTATAGATTTTTTTAATATTTTTTAATAATTCATGTTGCAGAAAAAGAAACATTTACTATTTCTTATGCGTTTTTGAGTCGTTGTATATTACAAATTCTCTATACTACTGTAGAGTTTGTGTGTGTTACAAAGATTACTAACATTTTTTTTTGTTTTTCTGCTGTTTTGTTATTTATTTTGTTGGTATTTTCAAGTTATTTTGTTTCATTTTGTTGAAGAGATTCATTTTTTTATTTATATTCTTTTTGTTTGTTTCAATTAATCTGTTGATTTGTAACTATTTTTAAGTTGAGTGTGTGTTTGTGTGTAAAAAAATCTTAAAAATTTATCCAAGTATGTAGAAGCATTTGTGCAAGTTTTGGTATCATTTAATAGAACTATAAAATGTTTTTATTAAATATTTTTTATTATCCTTGGTTTTTCGTATTTTTTTAAATCAAACGTTTTCACGTTCATGATTTGGTTATATTTAAATACGTAATTATTATGTAAATGTTACATTTACTATTGTAAATATTATCTATTCATTACATTTACTTACGTAAGTAAGTAAAGTACATAAGTAAAGTAGTTCACTATTCAGATAGATCTTCATTGGATGAGTACCTATGTTCACAAATACGTTCACACGCAAGTTCACACACACGTTCACGCATACGTTCACACAGAGACAAACATACCACTCATGTTTGATTTTATATGATTTGTATCTTTAGATGTTATTTGTGTAACTTTGTCTGCTTCCTAATTTTTTAATTCAACTTTTTTCATCAATTTGTACCTACGGCTTTAAACGTCTGCTTATCTTATCGTGAATAAATGTGTTTTTTCTTTTTAGAAAATTTTCATTTACGTTTCAAGTAGTCAATTGATCACTTAATCAATTAATTGTCGAAGATTTTGTTAAATTAATGTTTAATTTTTGAAAAGTTCATTCAAAATTCAAGTAATTTTTTCATGTTTGTTCTAGTTTGTATTCAATTCATGATAAATATTAAATGTAATGAGCTAAAGTCAAACATTATTTTCTGTTTTAAATTTAAAAAATTTTTCATGAAATTTTAAATTTGTAATGTTAGGTGAAGCCCCGTTGTTCACATTTTAAAAACATCAAATGGAAATGTAATAATAATTGTATTATTGTAGATGCTTCTTACATCACATGTAATCTGCATTTCTAGATATACATTTTTTTATCTTTATAAGATATATTAATAACACTAACAACGTGAATGTAGCATGTGAGGTCAATGTTTAAAAGAAATATTTTTCTCCGTGGATTTTAATTTGACGAAAATTGACATTAAACATTTTGTATTTAAATTTTCTCCAAAAATAAGAGTATAAACAGATTCTGTAATTAATTAAAGGAAATAAATTCAAATAATAAAAATGATATTAAAAAATCTGAGTGGAACAATAAACCTCTCTAAAATCATCTTCACTATCGTCAGCTTCACTAAGGTTTCAGTCATTTTCATCACAATTTCTCTTTAATCACACTTGCCATCTGGCCAGCCATCCTTCCATCTTTTTAAAACATTTCTGCAGTCGAATTGTGGTTTCCCTAATTTCAGGTTCACCCTGTTATGGAGGTTACAGAACCATTGAGAGAGTGTTAGATTCGATGTCACTTCTGGCTCGTGCTTCTTTAAACTGCAATTATAAATTAATAAATACTTGTTAAATATGTCTGATTTTAATATTAAAAAAGTAAAATATAAAATAACTAAAAAGGTAATTAATGATTAAAATAGAAATTGTTACTCTTCTCTCAAGTCTTCAGCACAGTGTTCACATGGATAAAATTTAGAGAATAAGTGTATGAAAGATTTCATGTCGGCCTGTTGAGATGTTGTTGGCTTTTCAGGGTAGTAGGCGGCCATTGTGTGTAAGAATGACCATGTATTAATGCCCAGTTCTGATTTGTCTGGTGGGCAGTCATCTGCTGATGTTCCAAACTGTGTTGTAGTTGAGGCTATGTTGTTGGCTGTTGATGAGTTGCTTGAGTTGACACTGGTGTTATTCTTGTGGATTTAAAAAATATTAAGCTTAATAACTTATTTTATTATTAACAATGTTTTTAAGTCTAATATTGTAAACAATGAATCTTCAATAATAAATAATATGCAAAAAATTTAAATTAAATATTAAATAAGTTGACAAAATGGCAAAATGAACAATTCAGACATAAACATATTATATAATTATTAATAAATCAAAGTGTAACAAAAACATTTTTATAAAAAAGTTAAAAAGAAAAAAGAAAAAAACTAAAAAACAAACCAAACTGTGTTTGTAGTGGTAGTCATTACTGTTAGTGTTAGTAGTGTTAGAATTAAGTGGGGAGGCCTTTTCAGATCTTCCCATTTGTTTCCTCATCCATGATTTGAAATCTGAGCAGGCTCTGCATGTTTTCAAACCCGGGGTTTCCTCGTTTATCACGTCTCGATGTTTGTCTGTCATCATATCATGTCATTTTTGAAAACTAAAGATATGAGAATAAGTTCACTTTTCAACTTTCACTTTTAGTTTTTTAGAAAATTTAAAAATATACAAAATCAGGGTAAAATGTTTGCATTAAAAAATTACAACTTTTTTTATTAAAAATTAAAATTTGATCAAAACACTTTTAGTTTGAAAAAGTGTAATAGATCTTTTAAATGTTTCTTGATTAATTATTTAAAAACTTGCCATCTCTTTATTAACTTTTTATTTTTTGTAATTAAAAGTTAATTTCTGTTTCGAATGACCGCACTTAATTTTTGCAAAAAACAGGCCGGACATGTGCTCAAGAAATTTGCTAAAAAGCGCAATCAATATTTCCAAAAAGTCGTCTGCTCTTTTTAATTTTTCAAAATCTCAATTCAGTAAAAATAACTTTTGCTTTCCGCATATTAAAACCTTAAGTTCGTCCGGCGCACATCTTCGTCTGTCATCATGTTTTTTGAATGGGCATCGTTACTACCATCATAATCATCATGGCCCAAATTTAAGTTACTCAAATTCTTTTAGCACTTATTTTCAAACTAATTTTCCAAAAAATAGTCGTCAATATTCAGTTACTCCTAAAATAGGCAGTTTGACTGATGAAATTCTCAAGTCAAAGTTAACTCCGCCATCTTCTTCGCACCCACCCACCCCAACTGATCAAAAATCGTCGTCAGGTGACAGTGGCAAAGGTAAAGACAAGTGGTATAGCGGGAAAAACGCGTGGAAAGTTGGTCTCGGTTGTTTGGCAGTCGGTGGCTTTTTCTCATGCACAAGCATCATCCTAACATTTGGTTAATAACAAATATTCATATCCTGTTTTACTGCTCTTGCCTACTCATTTGTTTCATTGAAGTTTAAAAATGGATTGAATAATTGATTTTTTTAAATTAAATATACAAACATACATATATATATATATTTATAATACAAATATGTTACATGTATATTTTTGCATATATGTGCAGTACACATTTAATAATACATATCAATTTACACATATATACAGAGCCACTAAATAAATAATTTTTTTTATTTATTTTTTCTCATAAAAAGTATATATACAAATGAAATGAAACTTTCTTCTTTTCATTCTATTTATAATTTTTAAAAGGTCAACCACAGAAAGATCCTCAGGGCAATGATGTAAGCAACCATTCTTACAGATTTTATCACATTTTATTTCATATTTATTTTATCACATATTCGTTTTTTATTATTTTTTAAAAATAATATTACTATATTTAATCGTTAATTATATTATCCGTTTATAGTTGAACAATTTATAAATAAATATTTATTTAAATACCTTTAAATACTGATTTTTTTTACTGTTGTCAACAGATTGTAGATGAGTTCACTAATTGTAAGTTTTTCTATAAATAATCTCCATTTTATAATGATGTTAGTTTATTATCATTTTTGTCATTTCTACCGACATCATCTGCGTTACTCACCATCGTTATCTTCATATAATCATCTACATTACCCATCATCATCTGATCTCATTCGTATCAATCATTTTTATCATCTTCACTATCATCATCAACTCATCATCATCACCACGTCATCATCATCATCATCTGGTATCACTCACTCATTCCAGTACCAACGTGGTTGGCCTTTCCGAAGCGGGCTCTTAAGGAGATGTACATTTTTAAGAAAGTATGATGGCGATGATGATGATGACGTAGTTGCAGTTGTCGTTGCTGATGATGATGATGGTCTCTAATGGAAATGATGATGATAATGATACAATAATGATGATGAGAACAGGGACTTTGATAACAACTGTCACGATGATAGATACATAAAAGAACAACATGCAAGATAGACATGTATAATGATGATAGTACACACACACATGCATACACAAACACTCACTCACACATACACACATGCACACAACCACAGATGATACAGGACCCATCAAGTGAGAAACTTTTGCCAGATCCACTGAAAGAGCCCTGGTATCAACCACCCTACACACTGGTCATCGAAATGACGGGGGTACTGGTACACCCTGATTGGACGGTCCGTTTGATGATGATGTTGATGAAGATGAGTTGGATGATAACGAGATGATGAGGATGATGGAATATGTGATAAGATGATGATCTTGTAAAAGTTGTAATTTCGAGGATAATAATGACAGTAGCAGATAAAGTATTAAAAACAGTTTCAACATTATGCCAATGTGCTAAGTAAAC
Source organism: Helobdella robusta (assembly GCF_000326865.2). NCBI lineage: Eukaryota > Metazoa > Annelida > Clitellata > Rhynchobdellida > Glossiphoniidae > Helobdella > Helobdella robusta. Next base: position 9,072,563 of record NW_008704083.1, read on the forward strand.
GTTTATAACAATTGATAATAAACTATATTACGATGACTGAACGAACGACCAAAAATTTAGTTATCAACGGGCTGGAGGTTTAAGAAGAGGCCAGGTCTGAAGTACTTCCTACAGCAAGTTGGACCACCCCTCTTTGAAGTGGTCATCTACACCCACGAACAAGGATTTGTACGTCCTTTCGACATCTTTTAAATTCAAAATTTTTCTCAAATGTTTAATTTCTTAATTTCATTTTCTCAGTAATTTAATGAAAATTTAATTATAGTAAATATTTGATCTTTTTCATTGTACAAAATTCATTGATCCGTAATGTGCTGACCAATGAAATGTCTGTAAGAATTTTTAACCACGCCCACAATTCAGACTGCCTACCCAATAATCGACAGCATGGATCCAGAGGGCAGAATCATGTTCAGACTGTTCAGAGATGCCACCAAATATGTTAACGGAACGCATGCCAAAGTTGTCTATTTATAACTTTACATACACATGTGTTATTTTGTATTTATATGTACACACAAAATTTTTATTTACATTTTTTGCGTAGACATACATCTATCTATGCAAAAACATGTACATGCGCATGAACACAAGTAAATATACAAGCAAGTACACATACACATATATAAATGTTCACAAACACAAATACACGGCTAAAGAATACAGATATTCACGGAAAAACACGCGCGCGCGCGCGCGCACCCAACATTCAGGACTTATCCTTCTTGAATCGGGATCTATCAAAAGTCATAATTGTGGATTGCGATCCGAAAGCAATGTCCCTACAACCAAGGAATGGATTCCTACTTCAAAAATGGGAGGGGGACGATTCAGATAGGAAACTTGTCGATCTGGCTAACTTCCTAAAGAGTTAGGGATAGATAAAATATTTTAAAATATTTTTTAAGTTTTATTCAGTTCCATTCATTTATCTTTGTGTACCTGGGAAGAACGTGTTCTTGTTATTATTATTTCAAATTTCTCAATACTTAAATTTCACTCTTCACGTTCGTAATTCTTTTGTTGTTACAACAGTCTATTTGAGAATTTTAATTAGTTAAAAACCAGCCGAAACCAAACGAGTAATGTTATTAATATCAGCAATAAAAACCAGCGAAGCCAAACTGGTAGAATTGTTAATGTTGCAGCTGTAGCGCTGAGTAATGTCGAGGACGTGCGGCCTGTCATGGAGTACTACGCCCAGTTCGACGACCCAATCGCCGTCTTCAAGGAGAAGCAGAAACAACTGCAGGTCAGAAATCTCCCAATCCATCCAGCTTCTCAAAAAATAATACATCGCTTGTTAACCATGCAATTATAACTTAATTAGGATCATAATGTTACACGTTAGCCATGTAATTATAACTTAATTAGGATCATAATGTTACACGTTAGCCATGTAATTATAACTTAATTATGATCATAATGTTACACGTTAGCCATGTAATTACAATTCAATTATGATCATAATGTTACAAGTTAGCCATGATTTAATTATGATCATAATATAATTATATTACAAGTTAATTACGTAATTATGATTTAAATAAGATCATAATGTAATTATACTACAATTAAAATAATTTTTCTGAGCAGGATATGGAGGAAGAAAAGGCGAAATTGGATGCGTCAAAGAAGCAGAAATCATCCTTACTGTCCAGTGTTACACGAAGATTAAAATGATATGATGATGATGATAATTATGATATGATGATGGTAATTATGATGACAATAATGATGATGAAAGCCAATTATTATTACCGTTGTTACAGCTTTCAATTATTTTATCGATAGTAACGATGTACGTTAGTATTTTCAATGAAGAAATTTTATGAAAAGAAGATTCCATTTTGGGACAGTTCAACAAAAAATAATTTAATAAAAAACTAAAAATGAATCTTCCGAAATAAAGCCGTCGCATGTATAAAACTAAATAAAATGTATGCAAAGATTAAATAAAGAAATGAGAGTTGCACATGTCGAACTATCAATACAAAGTCTATGTACATCTCTTAAAACGTCCATATCACCTTCAATATCAATCACAATCATTCAAATATATTTAAACATTTGATTATTCGAAACGTCCGTTGTTACTCTTTTGTTCTCTCGCATACATCCGGATCGATGAGACTCAAAACCCCGCCCACCAGATGCAAACTGCCCGCGCACAGAACCCTCACAACCACCTCATCGTTTTCAGATGTTCTGTCATCGTCATTGGGAAGGTCTGTACAAACAAAACCATTTTTTCGCGGGAAATTATTGTCTGTGGTGCAGCCTTTCGTCGTGGCTAAGTCGCCGCTTGAGTCGCAACCGTTATGTCCAAAGATCCTTGAAGATGGCAAATTTTCGGCGAAAATTTCTTGAGATTGTGTAGAAGAAATGGCGGTTTCGGCAAATCGTTCGATCCAGTTTAAGCTTTCTTGTATGGATGGAAAAAACTGCACCCTTAACGTCACATCTCCATCCGTGACGTCATTCCTGGCGGTGATGTCACAGCTGCTGTTAATATCGCCGTTAACTTTGAAAAATCGGTCGAGGTTGTTGTTTAGATTCAAATCAGGTGGTTCGTGCTCTGCCTTGGAAGTTTGAAGGACGTTAGATTTTCTGCAGTTTGATTGGTTGTCGTTTAGAGCTAGCCACGCTTCCATGTTGATGAGACACCTCTTAAACTGGGCGGATCTTGTGACGTTTTTGTTCGTTAGGTCTGTTGTGATTGGATGATAGGAGTGAGGACTGTTATCTAATTGGTAGGTTGGTTGTTTGGATGATTGAATGAACTATTGAACAAGTTTCATTGCTATGTGGTTGATCATTGGTACTAAAATCAAGGGCTGATTGATTGAAGGTAATCGCAAGTTAACAAGCTGAAAATAATAAAGAAATAATAATACAGTCTTGTTATTTTTGTTACTGAAGATAATTATTTATTCATCGTTATAATTAAGATCGTTGGTAAAAAAATATTCATGCTGTTAGATCATATTTCATTCATTCATTCACTCATTCATTCATTCAATATATAGATCTCCCACTTATTTGTATTTATTTTAACACGGCGTTCATTCACTCATCTTTTTATTCATTTAAAATAACTCAACTATACTCAATAGTACTATTCATTTATTTCACATGTCTCTCACTCATTCATTCATTCATCCATTCATTCATTCATTCTTTCATTCATTCACTCATTCAATGACACCTTTAATCATCAGAACATCTTCTCAATTTGTTCATTCATTCATAATTCATTCATTCATTTACTTGATCTATCCTTCCGTCATTCACTCACAAAATTATTTATTCTGTTATGTTACTAACATGCTTAATTGCATAGATAGATGAATGGAAGAACTAACAATTGATCGTATCAAGAAATTAACGATTATTAAGCAAACAAACAGTTTTTTATAGTTTTAATAGATAGAGAGAAAGATAGATAGATAAATAGAAAGACAGACAGATAGATAGATAGATAAATAGAAAGACAGACAGATAGATAGATAGATAGACAGATAGACAGACAGACAGATAGATATATAAACAGACAGACACAAAAATATAAAAACAGACAGAACAAACAGACTGAACGTGTTTCTTACTCAAAAGCATCAATGAACCATATTTCCCTGCCGCATAATTTGAATATATTTTACGACAAGTAAAAATTAAGAATTTAAATAATTATATTTACCTATGTTATATCATACTCATCCAAGATATTATTAAATGAAAATATAAAAAAGACGAGTGGCGGAAAAATTCTGGTACAGCTGTAACTGTAACGTGTATGCATTCATGTTATGTCTATAATGCTTATAAGAGGTATTTTATGTATGGCTGATTAGCACTTTTCTCTCTTTACTGGTTCATTAATATCTATAAATTAGTTGCAAACATATCACCTGGAAATGTGCATAACATTAACGAATAATATAAAGAATAATAATGAAGAATAATAATAGCTGATAACAAGTAATGACAAACAATAAATAATAATTGAAGAGTTGAAACCTGATTTGAGGGAAGCGCTTTTGTCACTGCTGGTCGGTGGTCTCTGAATGTTTGGGCAGAATACGGCGTAGTCGAATCTACATTTCTGTGTAAGCGAGTGTTTCATCATTATGATCATAATCATCTATCATCATTATCATGAAAACATCTTCATAAGCATCGTTGTCATTTTGTATATATATATATATGTATGTATATATGCACTATATATTCATTGTATTGTACAATTTACATGCTTTATATTAGCTTATGTATCTATAAACACATGCTATACATAAGCCTAAATATGCTTTATACATGTAAGATAAGAAGCCAGCCAACCGACCAGCAATCCTTTCAGTAGATTACATGGCTGCCTGTCACCAGTTGAGTTGAACAAGAGTATGCGAACTGAGCGTTTGTGGCGTTTGTCCCTCATTCCTTTACTGGCCGTCCGTCGGATGGATGGATGGATAGATGGATGGTTGGATGGATGGGTGGATGGATGGATGAATGAGTGAATGGATGGGTAGGTAGATGAATGAATGAATGAATGAATGAATGAATGAATGAATGAATGAATGGATGAATGAATGAATGAGTGGATAAATCAATGGAAGGACGAATAGTTTGATGAACGAATAATTTGTAAGATGAATAACGTAGAAAAGTTGTGGACGAATAGATAGACAGATGAATCTCTGGAAGAATGAATGATAAAATGGATGAATGGAAAAACGAATGGATACAAATTTAAATAGATGAATGGATAGATTTATGGGAGGAGGAATGAAAGATTGATGAAAACAAAAACCTTTTTGATCCTTGGTCCATTTCTTCCAGAAACCATTTGGTGCATACCTAATTGGGAACAATGATCATCATTATCACAATCATTATCATAATCAACATCATCATCATTATCACTATCATCATTATCACCATCAACATCATCATCTTTATCACCATTATCATCATTAGTACAATCTTTCCGTCTATTTATAAATTTTTCAAAAAAATTATTAGTTTTTAAATCAAATATCATCAACTTATCAGATACTTATCATTCAATCTATCACTTATCATCAATTCATTTATCCAATTAACAATCCATCCGTCAGTTTATCCATCCATCAGTCTATCCATTTATCTATCCATCCATCCAGGAATACCCACATCAATGCTTTCCTCCGTGTGAGCACCATCCAGGTAGTACATCACTGGACCCCTCTCTACCTTCTGGCATCTCCCCGGCCAGTTGCAGTTAGTCAGACCTTCAAACAGGCGAGTGATATATGAATCAGGATGGTTAGTGATTAGGTGTTTATCTTTAATATTGAAATGGCGCTTATCAAAATAATTATTTATTTATTTAATTTGTGAATGAATGAACAAACGAACGAATACACGAATGAATGAAATGGATGAATGGATGAATGAATGAATGAATGAATGAATAAATGAATGAATGAATAAATTAATTAATTCGAATATTTTGTTACCTTTAATGAATAAGCATGATAAAAGATTCTTTTTAGAAGCGTCGTATTGTTGTTGATGTTGCAATTGTTGATTACTATATAATTGATGTTCATGTAGAACCTGGTGATGTTGTTGTTGTTGTAGATGTTGTTGATGTTGAGTGACACTACTGTATATTTGCTGCTGCTGTTGTTGTTGCAGCTGTTTAATGTAAATCTTTTCATATTTGTTCCTCCTTTCCTCTTCAGCTGTTTGAATAATAAAATTGTCAACAGTTGTCATTACCATCAAACATTCATCACCATCACCACCAAACATTCATCACCATCCCCATTAAACAGCCATCAAAATTGAGGTTGCATTGAATCTTAGCTCTCGCTACCCGACAATTATTTCTAACTATTATTTCTCAAAGCAGTAAACATTGAAATATTTTCTGGAAGCAGTACCATCCTCACTAATCACTCGACTAGCTACGTTTTATTTCAAAAGAAACTGAGGAGATGAAAACGTCGAAAGAAAAATCTATGATTAAGAATATGCGCCAAGCCTAAGATCTGTTATTGGAAAGACCTATCCAAAGAAGCAGCTGGTATCAATAGTGCAGATTTGGCGGCTGTGAATGTTGTCTATGCGCTCTGTCGTGCCTAATATTAATAAAAGTAAAAATAAAAAGTTTCTCCTAAATGTACCGTCTGAAGATTTGCAAGGTAATTCTACGTGCGCTGAATATACACGGCATGTTTCCAAGCAGTAGAAGAAGTAAAACAAACCAAAAATCAAAATAGGCAACTTATTTAGAAGTTTCGTGAACAGATCAGCAACTACATCAATTTAAGACATACAACACCAACATCAGCGGTAGCAACAACAACAACAACAACAACAACAACAACTAACACAAACTCTCATCCTCCATCCACATCTCACATATCTTGACGGCCAACGAAGCATTGTAAGCTTGCATGAAGCCAGGAATACCCAGTTGAACGTGAGTCATGCGCTCATCTGGCACGCATTGGATGAGTGGAGCCTGAAAAATAGCCCATCACCATTACTTAGATCACAGATCAATAGCAGCGTAGATGGTATCTTTAATAAATTCAAAAATAACAATAAAAACAAGACATAAAAGACATATTATAAGAAAGACATCAAACTTTCATGAAAATTTTTGCCAGTCAAATGAAGTTATCACCTGAGAACTTATTATTTTTACCTAAAACAGTCTTAATGTGCGTGTGTTGGTGCGTGTGTGTGCGTGCGTGAGTGTGTGCGTGCGTGCGTGCGTGAGTGTATGCATGTATCAATACGCATTACGCTTCAAAGAACAGTATCAACGACAATAACGACAAATGCTGACACGAGTAACAAACAATAATACAACAACGCACAAAATAACAACATCGGTAAACAACAATAAATTATAATTGTTTAAATAAAAATCTAATAAAATTAAATCATAAATTCTGTGAAATTCCTACTTAGCTAACTAACCTTACGTTCAATTGATCGTTCCTGTAGGACTTTGAAGGCGTCCGCATTTTGGGGGACCGTTAGAGCAGGGATGTACTCCTTTGGATGAATTGATGAATGGTTGGTTAGATTATTGAATAAATGGATGGATAGATGAATGGATGAATGTTTGGTTAAATTAATGAATAAATGGATGGATGGACGGATGAATGATTGGATAAATAGATAGTTTGATGAATGAATGAATGAATGAATGAATGAATGAATGAATGAATGAATTAATTAATTAATTAATTAATAGATGGATGAATGGATGGATGGATGGATGGTTAGATGAATGGGCCATCATGATCATCGTAAATACATCGCCATTACTAAAAATTTCCGACATAGTAAATTAAAACCAGACCGACCTACCTTGAATATGCCAGCTTTATTCCATGCAATCTCCTCAATGGTACTACCCAGAACATTTGTGTGGTCCAATCCGAGGTTGGTTACTGCACATATTGACGGGTTTCTTGGCGAAATTCACATCATTATCTCTCATTAAATTAACTGATTAATTAATTAATTTTAAATCAATTGATTGCTTAAAAGTAACTATTTGATAACATGAAAGTTAATAATATGAATCATTCAAGTGGAAAATAAACAAGCAAGTGTTGTCAAAGCATCCAACATAAACTAATAATCAAAATCAATCAATCTATCAATCAATCTATCAAGCAATCAATCAATCAACCAATCAATCAACCAATCAATCAATCAATCAATCAACCAATCAATCAATCAGTCAGTCAACTAATTATTGGCTACTAACTTAATAATGTTAGTACAGTCATAGTGACCCCCAATTCCAACTTCAACAATTGCCACATCAACCTTTTAAAGATTAATTCAAAATAATTACACAATCATAACTATAATTTTTCATATTATTACACTTATATATAATATAATTAAAGACTTGTTAACATATTTTTGAATTTGATAAGTATTTTTAATACTTTTTCCTGCAGGAATGTATGGAAAGCCATGATCGTTAGGAATCTAAAATAGCCGGGCATAGCATCATTGCGATCAGCCTTTGACAGAGGACAAACAGAAAATAATAAATAAACAAATTAATAATAAAATTAAAATAAAAAAAATAAAATAAAATTAACTTATCGTAAAAAAAATACTGAAACAAATACCTTTGTAGAATTCAAGTTGTTATAGCAGTCCCAAAAATAATTACAAAACAAATCTTTAGCTAGAGGCCTTCCATTAATTCTTATTCTTTCCCTGACTTCTACAATATGGGGAGAGCTTGAAAGAGATATTAACTTATGGATGAAACATCATTACAATTACAAACAATACTAACATCAATAACAATAATAATAGCAACATGGATATCAATGATATATCATGATACACAGCAAGCAAGCAGAGAGACAAACCTATAAAATCCTGTCTTGTATCCATGATATCTCAAGATACTCTCTGAAAAGGCACATGTTGATCCTTTTCCTTTAGTCCCACTTACGTGGATGATCTTCAACTTATCCAAATCATCAATCTGAAATTTTAAAAAAAACTTTATTGTTTATAAAAATCTTTTTCCAAGTCTTTTCTTAAAAAGCAAGCATATTTTTAAACATCAGAAAAAAAAATTAATAACATTTAATGATTTAATGAAATCATTTTCACTCGAAAATAACAAAAAGTTAAACTTAAGCTCCTTTTTTCTATTTACATATGTCAAATCAATTTTATCGTGTGCACATAAGACAAGATTTGTATTTTCTAAATGAATGAATGAATGATTGAATGAATGAAAGAATGACATTAATCTTAGCTCTTCTGCACATCTCATCCATGACGATCAAAGATTTGTAGTAAATTTTTTTCTGCTTGCTATCCTCAATGACAGATGCATTGGACTGAAGAGTGTTCAATGTTTTTATTGTTTCCTGTGGGATTTTTAAAAATTTTACTGTTTAAAAAAGTTAATTCTTATTAATTTTGACATAAATATCATCTAAAACTGACATTTAACTAAATTCTATACTAGCAAATACACTGATAAAGATCATTTTAGATTTAATTTGATTATAATATTTATAATTGATTATTAAAATAAATCAAAATTTAAATGAAATAGAGAAAATTTTGCTAAAACTTAGTATAGACCTCATAATTTTTGTTAACATCACTGCTGCCATTGATTAAATTCAAATTCTTCACCATTTTTTCCTCTTGATTTGTCACCATGATTGACATTTCTCTTGCAGAACTCAGGCAAGAAGTGATATGAGAAAACTTGAGAGACTGCAGAGGATTGCTGCAAACCTTATAAACCTTCTTCATTCACATGTGTTTTGCCACAAATGCTCTTCTATCTATGCAAAGTATTATATAAATACAAATGCTATTGAATGTTAGCAATATATTTGTGTGTGTGACTGTATGTGTGTGCAACTCCATATATCAATTATATTTATATGCATTTAATATGGTGAATGAAGGCCTCAACACAATAGATCTGCAGACAACTGTACTGCTATTTTAGTACTGCATTCAAATTTTGAATGAATGAAGATTTTTTTTTAAATACTGTCTTCTGTCTACTACTCATTTATGGAATATAAATTAATTATAAATATGAAGTATATATAAATAAATAAATTATATATATTTATTTATTTATTATCATGTATTACTTTACTAAATAAATAAAATATAAAATAAATAGAAATGCAATACAGTACCGAGTACAGTTATAATACAAATATATTATTTAACTATTACTACATTTACACTTTACAATTACACACAATTACAATTACAAAACACAAAAATGAAAAACACAAACAAATACAAACAGTTTCCAATTCAATCAAATTGTTTACTTTACTAGATGACTTCTACTTTACAAATTAAAAAATTAACAAACTATTTCATATATAAATATAAACTAAAATTAAATAAATATAATATGATTTACGCGTATTAAAAAAGCATGGACATTGTTTACAGTTTACCGAACACGTGTTTGTAGTACTCTACTATATGTATACTTTGTATGACTGTATTTGTATGTGAATGTATGTATATATATATATATACTATTTATGTATATGTATGCATATGTATGTATTGTATGTAATTGCATTTATACAAACTTATTCATACACATATACACATGCATGCAGATATACAACTATGTTTACATACAAACATGCAAACACATACAGACCCAAACGTATAAACACTATCATTAGCATACAAAACACACACTCATCATACGAACATAGATAGTACGTTGGAATGGAACAAAGAATAAAGATCACCAGTAGTACTACGCAGTTGATTGACAGGTCTGTTTAACATTATCTTCTGTAATGAGATGATGTAACACCATCATAATTTTGCGGTAATTTACATTCATATTCCAGTAGAATAAATTTGTGTTCTACTTTTTCACATAACTGTTGCTCAGTCTTACGAAAGCCAGCAACTGTTACCCAGTGTAACTTTTTAAATGTTCATACTTTTATTTTATAAGGATAAATAAATTCAAACTTTAGTCATTCCTGTTACGTATAACATGTCCTCTGTCACGTATACGGTGTACAGCTGACGTTTTTGAGGTTGTGACGAAATATGACTTTATGTACCTCGCGTTGGCCGAGGAAAATTAAGCTGTTTTGTTCTGTGTCACTTATTCATTTCAACACATACATTATTGATTTCTCAACCAGGAAAGGTTTTGCGACATGACAATTGAAAAAATGACGTACGACGCTATGTAACTACCTCCACAAAATCAGCGCCGTTAAGGAAATATTAGGGTCACAGTAAAATCATCTATCTGCAACTGCAAGTCACCTGAGCTAAATGATACAAAAGAAGTCAAAATGATGACACCGTGCAAACTACACGAAATGGTCAATAAATGTGGAGTCCTATACAAATTTATCATTATCATTTATGGTTTGCCATTTTTTCCTCAATTCGGGAATGTGTTGAAAAGATTCAACATTATGCAGGCTATCAGCGTTCAATCGTGTAATGAAGTTCTACAAAATTCGAAAGCGATTATTTGTTCCGGCTAGTTGTGGGTTCACAAAAAAAAACCTGTTTTTCGACTGAATTTTTAATTAATAATTCTATAACTAACCAACAAAATGTTTAAATTCTTTATTTGAATAAATGCCGAATAATGAAAACCTAATAGCCGTTAAAAGCATCGAAAAACCATAATTTCGCTGACATATAACAAGGATTAAATAAATAAATAAATTAACAGATAAACAAAACAAATTAATTACTAAATCAGACAGATAGAAAAATTAAATATCTTTAAAATTTAAATAGATTGCTCATCAAAAAATCAAATGGACCACGTCATAAATCTGAATTTATCTTAACAATGAAAAAACAACACATTAAAAAGCATGGATTGAAAGGTTAAATAATCTCTTTAGCACCGAATTCCTTAATTTAATTAATTACTATAATTTTTAACCAATAGCAATCAACTATTGAACTATGTTGAAAACTCACACCATCAACAAATCGTTAAAACTTTTATATTGAATAAAGATTTAAAATAAATATAAAACCTAAAAAAATGGTTTAGATTCAACAATATTAAACAATATTATCAGTCAGTTATTTATTTTCAATTTAAAAAAATGATAAATAGAGATTACATCGTCACAAATGTCCTACTACAAGACGCCTGAATCATTTTTAAAACTATCAAAATTTTTAACAGACGAACATTCGCTAGAAGTGAAGCCACCATCATCGTCATCGTCGTCACCATCATCATTATTATCATTCTCATTATCACCATCACTTCCATTATTATAACTTTCACCATCATCATCGTCGTCGTTATTTTGATGTACTCCGCTTATTCCTTCAAGATCATCGAGCAGTTTGTTTTCGTAATAAAAATCGAACGTTTGGCAGAGGCTAATGCTAGTATCACTATCGTTATCGCTGTTATCATTATTACTTCTAATGTTCTTATTATTATTACTGTTGTTATTGTTATTATTATTATTATTATTAATTTTCAAACCGCTGCTTGTAGAATCAGCAGTAATAACTTTTCTGACGTTGTTTGTATTATTAGTAGTAGAAGTATCAGCAGTGGTGAAAGTAGTATTTTTATAACTATTATTATAATTATTATTATTATTAAAATAATAATTGTTATTATTATTGCTGTAGGATGCGTCGCTTATTTTTTTGTAGACACCAGAGCAGCCTTCGAGGCAAGCATCTTTGCACTTGGCCTCCTTGTAGCTACTAAGGTTCAATTTCTCTTTCAGTGTTTTTTTAGATTTAGGAATTTTAAGAGTAAACAGGTAATTAGTGTTGTCGCCATTGTTAGGGATGTGCGATTGAGAGATTCTGTCCCCAAGGCCTTCGTCGCAATTTATGAATGATTTTCTTTTGCTGGTCGTTCGGGAGAATGGCGATGGTGAAGAGGATAAGGAAGATTGCGATAAAAATGATAACGGTGATGACGGTGGCGATGCTGACAATCGCGACGACGATGACGATGGTGGCGTTAGAAGTGTCAAACGCGACGATATTGACGGCGATGATGATTGCGACGAGTGCTGACGCAATTGAATATTTGATGGTGTAGAACGGCTTGTGCAATTATTGCTGTCGTTGGAGCTAATAGAAGTTGTCGTTGCTGCGTTATTGCTGTTGGTTGGTGTAGTAGCGGTTGATGTGGTTGATGGTGACGGTAATGGTGGCAACGACAATGGCTCTTCAACAAGCTTCCGATATACGGGCAAAAATGCCGTCGTAGACGATGAGTAAGATTTCTTTAACTGTTTGAACCTTGAAGTTTTGGTCGTTGGTGTGGTAGGCGGTAGACAGGATGAAGGAAGAGAATGATGGTGGTGGTGGTGAGAAGGAAGAGGAGGATGTGAGGAGGGACTGGGAAGCGAAGGAACATCAACTGAAATGTGATTTGGCAAAAATTTAACAAATGTCTAGATCGTTAAATAAACAAACATATACCGCCTTCGATTAACATCTTATATCAATCAAACCAGACAATTATGGTAAGTCCGTTAATAAAATGATCACAAACTAAGCAATTAAACAACAATCAATCAAGCAACCAACCAATCAATCAACTAACCAATCAATCAATCAACCAATCAATCCAATGTTCAATCAATCAACCAACCTTGGATAATTTTATTAATATGAGACGCCAGCGACCCACTTAAATTATTCACGTCACTCCGAATAACTTTCTTCAGCTGGTGACAGCAATGAAATTTATTCTTCTCACTCCTGGCCTTATAATAAAAATAATAATTCTAAATTATTTTATATAATTACCTCTAAAAATGAGTCTCATAATTTTAAAAAATATATTGTTATTTAATAATTATAAGTGTCTATACATTCATGCATGTATGTATAGCTGTACCATCAAACAACATTTGTGACCCAAATTTCTAAGAATCATAATTACATTTAGATTAACAAATAATTAATAGCCGAATTGAAATTAATTATAATTAATGACAAAAATAGTTTAACATTTAAAAAGACTGTTCATTTGTTCGTTCGTTCGTTCATTTTTACAAACATTAGTCAGTTTGTTTGTTTATTCATTCTTATATTCCATTAAACAATGTCATTTTTCATTCGTTCGATCTTCATTCATTTACTCAATCACTCATTCGTTCGTTCGTTTGTTCATCCATCCATCCATCATATTAACCTCCAGTTTGAGATACTGAGTAGGGTCATGGATCGATATGAGGATGAATGAGAGAAGGTTGTTCGGAACTTTTTCAATCAACATAACATCGGATGTCTGAGTGAATGATTGAATGAATGAGTGAGTGAATGAAATAATTAATTAATGAATGAGTGAATGAATGAATGAATGAATGAATGAATGAATGAATGAACGAACGAACGAACGAACGAACGAATGAATGAACGAATAAATGAATTAGAAACGAATGCACGAATAAATTAATTCAATCTCTGATAATTAATTATTTGAAAACATATTAAAACAAAAACATGACGCCACAAATATCTAGAAAAATATTTAAGAAACTACTCATACAAATTGCTGTTACAAAAAAATAAATAATTAAAAACGGGCCGACAAAAAAATAACAGATTACAATTTTTCAATTCAGGAAAACACATACAAACACATATATATACACGTACGTACACACAGATACAAACATATACAAACTCTCTTAAACATACAAAAGTATACAAACTCGTACAAACTCATAAAAAACGAGCAAATACAAATACTCTTGAACAAACAAACAGATGACAAACATACAAACATATACCAACACATACGAACATACATATAAACATATACCAACAAACAAAAATATACAAACAAATGTACACACATATAGCACTTTACACGATCACAAACTCGCATTGAATGAAACAATACCGATATTGTGTTAAAAATGTTGTAAATAATAATAATAATAAATAATAATAATAATATTAGAATAACAATCCAGTTGAAAATGATAAAAATAACGATAAGAATAACTTTGAAAACTTAGTCATTGATTTCGATTAATAGACCACGCAGGTGTATTTTTATCTCTCTCTCTCTCTCTCTCTCTCTCTCTCTCTCTCTCTCTCTCTCTCTCTCTTTCTCATCCTTTCATTCATTCAATCATCAATGCATGCGTCCATCAATCCATCCATCCTTACTTTAAAAAAAATCTTGACCAGGTACTTATCAGTATTCTTCTTTCTAGCCAATAAGATGAACCTAGTAAAGAGGAAAAGGAAGAGTGGCGTCTTCTCATTGGTCACTTTGTTTCGGGCAAAGAATTTTTCCTGGTGATGTTGTGTGTGAGTGTGTGTGGTGTGTGTGTTGTTGGTGTGTGTGTGTGTAAATGTAGGAGAGTACGTACGTGTGTGTGTGTTTCTGTGAGTGTGTGTGTGTTTATGTGTGTGTTTATTTGTGTGTGTGTGTGTGTGTGTGTGTGTGTGTGTGTGTGTGTGTGTGTGTGTGTGTGTGTGTGTGTGTGTGTGTGTGTGTGTGTGTATGTACGTCTATATTTTTGCGTGCATATGTACAGTACTTGTACGTATAGGTATATGTGTGAATGTTGGCCATTGAAAAATAAAAAATATCATCATTAGTTGAGCGAACTTTTCACTAACAATCCAAAATAAACATCATCACAGTCATTATCATCATCGTCATAATCATCATTCGCATCGTCATTCACATCATTATCGCCAGAAAATGAAATATACCTTCAGCATAAGTTCACCCACATCTGGAGACACCGTGTTATCTTTATCATTCCTCTTACCATCACCATCATTACCATTGCTGTTATTGTTATTATTATTATTATTATTGTTGTTGTTGTTTTTATTGTTGTTATTATTTTTATAGTTTAAAGTTCGTTGATTGTTGGATTGGTTGATATGATTCAGGACGGTGTTCATGGCTTGGATGGCTTGCTCTATGCACCTAGCAAGGTCATGGTTGTGGCTACAACAGCTCTTCATGTTCTGTTGTTGTTGTGTTGTTGTTGTTGTTGTTGTTGTGATAATGATGATGACGTGTTGACAATTATTAATATTGCGGTGATAGTGACTGTGATGATAGTGCTTATGATGATAGTGACTATGATGATAGTGACTATGATGATAGTGACTATGATGATAGTGACTATGATGATAGTAATTAAGATGATAGTGATAGCAACTAAGACGATCAAAAATAATGAATGGCGATTGAAACGGCATTGTTTAACAGCAAAGATGATGAAAACGATTATGATGAAGATGATGACGATGACTATGGCGAGAAGGATGATAATGATGATAATGATGGAATGACGATGATGATGATTACAACAACGATAATGATGATAATGATAATGAGAAATGCATATTTTTTGAACCCCGCCTCACAAATAGTCCAACGGTTGGTTGGAATGCAGTTGTTAAAAGACGTTATTTTCACTAGTTGGAGTCGCACCAAATTTTATTATTATTATTATTATTATTATTATTATTATTATTATTATTATTATTATTATTATTATTATTATTATTGTCCTTATCATCATTACCATTTTTATCTTTATTATTATTTCTGTTGTTACTACTATTATAGTTAGTGACAGTGTTGTAAATAAGTAATTTTATTAGTATAAGTAGAAGCAGTAGTAGTGGCAGCTGTAGTAGTAGCTGCAGAAGCAATAATAGATATGTAGCAGTAGTAGTAGTGGTAGTAGTAGCAGTAGCAAAATGTTTTCTGAATGTCATTGAATTCTACGTAAACTGCACACGATTTTACATATTAAAATACATCATATATGGATATATACATATATATATATATATATATATATCTTGTGTAAGATATCATATATCAAACATGAACGATTTCACATCTTATTAAAATTATCATATATCATATATGGATATATATATATATATATATATCTTTTGTTAGATATTATATCATATATACACACATATACACGTTCAAACGCGCGCGCTCACTCACGCATCTAAATATCTTTATTAAGATACTTGAGAATATTATAAGAATGGGGAAAAAGATAAAAATAATAATAATAATAATAAGAAGAAGAAAAATATGATAATATTTATTCTAGTTCTAAGATAATAATAGTTCATCAAAAGCAGATCAAAACAACATCATCTTCATCGTCGTCGTCATCATCATCCAAATTGTTGCTGTCAATATCGAAAACATCATCGTCGTCGTCATCGTCGTCTTCATCATCGTCGTCATCACCATTATGGTTAGCGTCATAATTATTTATTATCGTCCTTTGTTAAATTTTCAAACATTATCGTCGGCAATATCGTTGTCATCATCATCAGCAGCATCGTATATGTGACTACAAGTATGGCTAACTAACATAATAATTATCATCGCTATCACATCACCATAATCACAGTCAAACACTCACCATCATCATCATCAAAATTAACACCAACTTAATCTTCATCATCGTCATCATCATCATCATTAACATCACTTTCATCTTCATCATCGTTATCAAAAACGCCGTCATAATGATATGCAATTATTTAAATGCTGTCTCAAGTAACATGACCAAGATTATGCGGGCGAAGATGATGATGAGGATGATGGTGATTGTGGTGCTGTTGGTAATGATGATATTAGTTGATAGTGATGACGATGATGAAACTTCAAACATTAATCATGAAAGACATTATACATGCTGACAGCAGTGATTACCTTTGTCAATTTCATAGACTTAATAAAACATTTACCGTTTAATTGGTCGAACAATCAGTCAACTATTTCACCAGTCAAACAACCAATCAGCTAACCAGCCGATCGACCAACCAATCATCCAACAAACCAACCAATTAACCAACCCGCCAACTGACCAATCGACTAATATAAACTGCAGCAAAAACAGTAAAAACTTGTAGGTTAAACCCTTAAATCTCTTTGTTTAAAACTCCAAACAGCCAACCAGCCAACCTACCAATCAACTAGCTAACCAACCAATCAATCAAACAACCAGTCAACTGGCAATCAACCAACCGACCAGCCGAACGACGAGCCAACCAGCCAACCTGAAGAAAGAGATGATACTTGGATATCCTCTGGACAGGCTTCAGTAGGTAGGACACCAGAGGCAGACGATGGTTCAATTTCTTCTGCATGTCGTGAACGTGGGAGGCTGTCGTGGCAGACTTCATGCATCTCTTTATCAACTCCAAGGATCTGATGATGAGGATGATGAAGATGATGAGGATGGTGAGGATGATGAAGATGAAGATAACGACGATGGCGATCAAAATGATGAGAATGAGAGCAATGAAGGTGATGAAGTTACGACAAATTTAAAATCACAAAAAGAAATGATACGCAAAATAATGACGACGATGTTGACGATGATGATGACGGTAGGAATGATGACACTGATTGCAAGGACGAAAGTTATGATGACACTGATGACTAAGAAGATGATGATGATGAAAATGATAATGACGAAGACGATGATAACGAAGAAATCGATGTACACGAAGATGATGATGATAATTACTATACATTATTAATTATCACGTGAAAAAAACAATTAACATCAATTACAATAATAATTAACTACTACTATCTTAATAATTATAAAATATTTATACAACTACCAAAATGCACCTAGCACTTCCAATGAAGAATTTCATAAATTTCTATAACCATACCAGCCATTACTTTAAATTACTCTAATTTAAAAACTAGTCAAGGTAATGCATTATAAATACTAACAAACACACACACACACAGACACAGACGTAAACTCGCGCACACACATTTATAAATACATCCGGTACATAAACATACCTGTATATACTACGTGAATACATATATACATGTATACATACATAGACATAAAATGATACTATACAAAGATATATATATATACAGTACATACACATTAATAAACCGTGATACAATACAAGGATACTTCATCAAGATACGTAGAAATCTATGTTAATAGCTGAAATGTCAAACAAATTACTGATTAAGATTCCCTTGAAGTATTATTACTAGTTAGAAGTAATCAACTCTAATGTTATGCCAACCCTTTACTATAACTACTTTCAATGTTTATAAACGTTTGCAACATTCATTTATATGAACGAACAAACGAACGAACGAACGAACAAACGAACGAACGAACGAACAAACGAATGAATGATCGATTGATTGATTGAGTATGAATGAACGGATGAATAGATGAATGAACAAACAAACCATTTAACAAACATGCCAATAATAATAAAATTTACAGATAAGTTGATGAACAAACTAAATTGTATTATTATTAACTACTTCCCGTGTTTTCATTATCTCAATCAACCCAATAAAAAATACTTTCTTATCATCATTTCATCGCAACCGTCATAACCACTCATCATCACCATCATCATCGTCATCGTCGTCGTCATCTTTATCTCTATCACCATCATTCTAAGTTAGTCTAACAATCCTTGAAAGAAAAGCATAAATAAGCCACGGAGGATTAGGCGTGTCTTATATCATCATCTTCTTCTTCATCTTTCTCTTCATCACAATTTCGTCACCATCATTATTATTTTGTTCGCCGTCGTCGTCTTCATCATCATCATCTTCCTCGTCATCATCAACATCTTCATCGTCATCATCATCATCGTCATTATCATCATCACCATCTTCATCATCATCATCACTAACGTTGGGTAATCAGAACAGTAAGTGGCGTATAAATAGAAGCCCTTGTTATTCTCTACAAAGGTCAAGGAGATTTTTTCGGGGTCATGTTCACATACGCTTAATTGGTTCAGGAGTGAGCTGTATATAAATAGAATTTATCATGGTTTAATTTATTATAATGTCATTAATAATAATAATAATAACAAAAACAAACTTATTGGTTCCTTCTCTCTCACTCTCTTTTTAAATTGATTGTTATTATTCTTATTATCCTTCTCATCATTGTTATTGTTATAATTTATTAATACATATGAGCAGTTATCAAAGAATGTTAAGTACAATCCGCCTCCAAAAGTTTCTGCTAATAAGAATGACAAGATGATGATAAAAAAAAATGTGTACATGTGACATTGTGTGTGTGGTGTGTGTATGTTTGTTTATGTGTGTGTGTGTAAATATGTGTTATAAGACAAAGACCTTTGTAATTTTACTCGTATACATATGTCTGCAAAATTTAATAAATAAATAAATAACTAGATCTATGAGTGTTTAGGTTCTATATGATACCTCTATTTTGTTTCTATCTTGTATTAAATATGTTTGTTCTATTTTGTTTAGTAAGCAAACAAACCAAACGAGTGAATGATTTATGTGCATGTTATGAACGTCCTAAGATACTACAGACACACGTGATAAAAATAAATTAACAATGAACAAACAGACAAACAGACAAAAAGACAAACATGCAGACAGTCATCAGTCAATCAGACCAACACCCAGACAAACAAAGAAATAAACACAGACAAAATCACACAACATATAGATAGATAAATAGACAGATAGACAGACAGACAAAAAGATAATCAAACATTCAAGTGAACATAGACAAAATCAGAAAAACAGACCATACGGACAGACAGACAGACAGACATTTAGATAAACATTGACATAATCAGACATACGATGAAACAAAGAAACAAAAAAACAGACAGATAGATGTAAACATCTTTTAAACAAACATCAAATCTTAGCAATCTTTTCTCTTGATATAAGAGATGATTGCGATGATAATATAAACGATACAGATAATGATATGATATAAATGATGATATGATAATTATATAACATAATTATATGATACAAAAAATGATGATGGTTTTTATGAGGGTTTTATCATAATAATTTGAATGTCAATGATATTAACCTAATTTTACAATGTTATCAATGAAATGAATGCTAATGACGTAATGATAATATTGACAGTGACGGTGATTATGGAGTGGTGACGTCAACCTTATCTAAAAATGATGAGTGATGTTGAGTGGATGACCTATTAAATAATGGCAACGGATGAAGATTTAGCTTCACTGGTTTGACAAACAAGTTACCTCAAGTGTTTCAAATAACTCACTAATAATGGTAACAAAGAGAGAGAAATATATGGGTAGACAGAAAGACAGACAAACAAACAGACATACAGACAGATAGAAACGCACACAGACAAAGATAGATATTAATAACAATTTGAGAATAAAAACCTGTTAAACTTGAGTAGTTCTTCAATGTTGCTAAATATGACATCACAATTTTTATTCATCTGACCAAATTTCTTGCAGCTGCCTATTGGCTGCTTATACTCCTGGGAGGATTATTAATAACATTTTTTTAGAGAAAAGGAGAGGAGAGAGAGAGAGAGAGAGAGAGAGAGAGAAAGAAAGAGAAAGAAAATTATTGTTTTATTTTAATTTTTAAATAAATAATCTACATTGACTGTCTGAATATGATTTATAAAAATATTTAGATGTGGTTGACAAATGTATTATACGTATATAGATTATGACCATAAACTTGTAGCTATTAGTTAAAAATTAAACAAAACTATTATTTCCACAGTGATAGTAGCTAGAATTAAGTTGCAATCCACATCAATAGATCACCAATCAACCAATTATCCAACCAACCAATCAACCAGCCAACCAATTGATTGATTAATCATCCAAACAACCGTAATTATGTTCTGCAGATCCTCGACATAATTCTTCTCAGTTTCCAGCAACTCTTCAATAATCTTCAGTAAATAATTGGTTTTCTCAGAAGAACTTTTTGATTCAATCATGTCAGCAATAGACCCAGCTTTCTGAATGTTTCTATGGACAGACTCGAAAGAAAATTTAAATTCAAAACTATCTAGAATATTCAAATTGCTTAGAAATTTGTTAAAAACAACACTCTTATCAAACGATAATGATGAGGTTGATAAGGATGAAGATGATGTTTCTAAATTTATCGACCCTTCGCTGGAGTATTTTTTCATTTTTTGCAGATTTCCAGCACCAAAATCCCCATTGTACATGCTATTCCTGATAAAACTGTTGTTACTATTGCAAAAAACTGCTTTTGGGTGAGGTGAGCCAGACGGGTTTGATGGCCTTTCTGGTAGAAATTTTTTTCTCAACTGTTGCGCTTGATGTTTTTTGGGAGACAGCAGATTAGATGTTGCAAAATTTGGCGGAGATGTTGTTGAGTTGGATTTGTGTTGGTGGTCGTTGTTGCTACTGCTGTCATAGCTGTTGTTGTTGTCAATGTTGTTGTTGTTGTTGGTGGTGGTGGTGTTGAGAATTGATCCAGAAGAGGAACTTGAAGTTAGGCTGAGTGGTCTCTTGTTCATTTTGTTGTTAGTTAGGTCTAGTTTCTAGTATATTTTTCTACAGGCTTTAGCTATTTCTTCATCTCTGTAATAAAAATTAATTTAATTTACCAAATGTAAGCTTTAGTTAGCTCAACATTTTCAAATCAAAACTGAAGATCAAAAATATCTGTTCTCTTCTTATATTCATTGTCTGTTATATTAATTACTTTTTTATTCTATTGTTATTCTTAATCCCTAACGAAAATTGAAGATTGACCATTGAATGAAAAACCTGAAAACGGTAAACAAAAAAGAAAAATGCTCAGCAATAATTAAATTAATATTAAATTAAAATAATTAAATTAATATTAATATTAAACAAATTTAAATGGGAAATAACAACAGTGACTTAATGTAACACGTCGGCAATAATATATTTTTAAATTTAAAATTGAATTGAACTAAATTTTAAAAACTGCAAAAATAACATGAATGATTTATCAAGCATGAATAATTAAGATTAACAAATAAATGAATTAGTATTGTGCCTGTATGCAAAAACTTTGTTTATTATTATCTTTTTCATTTTTAAAAATGGGTTTTAAAAAGTAATGTAACAGTTTTTACTTAATTTTCTTTGAATAACATTAATTTTATGTGCGGTTAAGAAATGCTAAATCTATCTAATTAATCCTTTTACATTCGAAACACCCTCTTTGCTCGACAAGCACTTTAAGCTCTAGAAAAGATATATGTTTTAAATTTAAAACAAGACAAATTCCAAAGCAAAGATAAAATACAAACACAAACATACAATACAAACATAAAATAAAAACATACATACAAACATTCAATACAAATATTAATATGTAGCACACAGTTATAGTTTTTCTAAGTACATGAGTACAACACACGAAACTTTTTCTCCAGCAAACACACACAATACAAAAACTACACAACTACATTGTATAAAACAGACGCAAAATACAAATAAACTTATCACAAACACACACACACACAAAAGTATTAACAAAAAAAACAGACATACAAACCTATACAAACAAATGTTAAGCCAAACAGCTCATCATAAGCAAAACCTATGTTTAACAACCGCGTTAGTTTGACTTTAAACTTTTTTAAATTATATAATTTGTATACGTCCATATAATATATATATATATGTGTGTGTGTGTGTGTGTGTGTGTGTGTGTGTGTGTGTGTGTGTGTGTGTGTGTGTGTGTGTATAACATTGATATAACAGTGTACTTGAGTTAATTCAGTAGGTATTGTATACAGTTACTATATATAAACACCCACATAATTTATATACTTGCTTATAGATGTGTTGTAGTAGATAGTACATGAGTTTGTTATTATAGAAAGCTTTTAAAATAAATGTGCATTTAATATAATATATGAAGAATATAACATAGACAGTTAAATTATTGTATGTGCATGAACGTACTGTATAACATTGCGAATTTTAACACGGTGAATTTGCATAGTTTAAGTAAACATAGTCGATAGATGATCAGTTGTACATTGACGTATATGTGCGTATTATGTTGTATATGTACACATGTTCGTCGTGTGTACTGTACGTGTTGTTGTACGAACAGATGTCTATCTGTCTATGATTGTTTTATGTTAATGTTTGCTGTATCATGTTCGTACACTTGTTTGTTTTATGTACATGTTTGCTTTATGCACTTGTTTGTTGCATATTGCATGTCTTTACATATTATACGGCTTGTGTGTAACTCTTTTCTCATGTGCGTTCTTAACACGAGGTTCTCAAACTTTTGACAAAAATGTTTTCACACCCGAGCGTTTTTTTCATTAACTAAAGGTGGATGTTCATCTCGTTAAGAACGTCATACCTCAATTTTAATATAAACGGTTTAATAAACAGCAACAATAACTTAATTAACAACATTGACGATGGCAGTAATGAGCTTATTTCCCCTACAATCACTTATGTATATCGGGAAAAACCAATGCTCCTAATCCTACTAAGTCAATCCCCCAT
Source organism: Helobdella robusta (assembly GCF_000326865.2). Classification (NCBI taxonomy): domain Eukaryota; kingdom Metazoa; phylum Annelida; class Clitellata; order Rhynchobdellida; family Glossiphoniidae; genus Helobdella; species Helobdella robusta. The sequence goes on from NW_008704083.1 coordinate 9,096,443, forward strand.
CTACATTTACTCAGTGTTATAAGAAGTATGTATATTTGTATAGTGATAAACATGCAATATGTTGTTCTTACACTGCTACATGATTGTTATATTAGTGTTTTGTAGTGTCATATTGTAGTGTTATACCTACCTGTTCTGGACTCCAACCAAACCAGATGTTTGTGGACTCGTTGAGTTCGAAATTAAAAAGGACTCGCCAACACTGCACAGTGCACACGTATAGCAAAACAACATATCCACGTATAATGAATACATTTACTTAACTTAATAGTACGCCATACTGGTTGAGGTTACTTCTTTTAGTTTTACTTTTTTGGCTGATCTTCAATCCATATGTTGAGAAAAGCAAACAAGATATATATATATATATATATATATATATATATATATAGTTCTCAAAGCGGCCCCTCTAAAGTCAAACAGTTTTCAATGCGGCCCTTACAGCTTAAAGTTTGCCCACCCTTGAGCTAGATAGATAGAAGGATATATATATTTACAATATTCTTATATATATATTATGGTCTACCAATATATATATATATTATGGTCTCCTACCAATATATATATATATATATATATATATATATATATATATATTGAGGTCACGCTAAATTTAAACTGTACTTAAAAAACATCTGTTTAAATGAACAGATTCCATCCGTAGATTTATCTAAAAGTCTATGGCAAGCCATCGTGATTTATTTGAAGATCGGAAATTTTATATTTGTGGAGAGCGTGAAAGTTTGAAAGTAATTAATGGTTTAGGTTAAATTAATAGGAACACGTTGAATTTATATTGTATCGTTACTAACATGTTTGCTATCGCTCTTGTTATTTGATTATTATTGTTATTATTGTTGTTGTCAGCTTTTAAAATCATGAAAATTATGAGAATACTGATTTGAAATAAAAAGAGAGATCAGGTGTATTGAATTGGTTCCAAATTTAGAAAAATAATAAAAATGGATTAAATAACGATTTTAAATAATTTAATTCATAATTTACCCAAAACTGGTTATGATAATATTATTAATAAATTTTTCGATGAATTATTATTAAATTAATAATTAATATTATTAATTGTTCCCCATGGTAAATTATTTTTTCAACCCGTGGTATAATTAAAGAAGATCCCGCCTGCCTAGCAGCTTGCCACAATTAGGGCAGTAGTGTTTGACGTCTCGGCAACTGTCTAGCAGCAGAGGAATTAGACAGCAACCGAATACGAAACTGGTTGATGATGGGGGAATGTCAAATTGCAAATTGATGACGGTGAAATGATGTTGTTGGCATGGTCATTATGCTGGTGGTGATGACGGTGTTAACTTATGAAAATGATGATGGTGGTGACAATACTAAAGATAATAATAGTTATGGTGGAGAATTATGATGACGATGATGATAATTGAACGTAACTTTTTAGTTAAATCAGCTGAATAAAAATTAATTAGATAAATTTCAAAAGAGCAGGCATACCTATAGAAAAATATGAAAAAATTCATTTGATCATTCTTAGCTAATAATCTCTGAATAATCAACAAAAAAATACATTTTAGAAAGAAATACAACAGTTTTGATAAAAAAAATCAAAACAAACAAAACAAAACATCCAACCCCAAAACGAACAGACTACCGCAGAGCAAGAAAGCACCAACACCGGGTGAATAATCAATCAAAGTTTGGACCTCATTGCCACAGTACTTGCAGGTCACTTGGCGGGCCACCCTCGTATAAACGGCATTGTTGGAGAGGGGAGGTTTCATTTGCTGACCGGATGTTTGGGCAGGTTGGGGATTTTTGGAAGGTCTCGAATTCGACGTAGACGAAGCAGACGCCATTTTGGATTCAGTTGAATCGGGTAATTTTGCTCGAATTATCAATTTAAAGTTATTCTAATCAGTACAGATTATTATATTATCATCATTCTGGATGATGATAATATAATAATCTGTACTGTGGTAAGAAAAACTTTTCAAAGAGTTGTTTTGTTTTGAAGAGTTTGAAGTTTTGAAGAAAATAGTTTTGAAGTTTTTGTCTAAAACTTTTGAGATGTTTAAAGAGAAGAGATTAGAAGAATGGTCCACAAATAGAGACGTGAATTTAACATAAAATTTTTTTGTATTAATCAGCCTTCAACTCAGAATGTTGCATTTCTTCTCTTAATGTTTTTGTTTACTTTAAATGTTATTTAGCTTCTGAAAGTCGACACGTTTCATAAACAATAAAAAAGAACAAATAATTAAATTAGAACACGGTGATGACTATTTACTGTGACGACCGAAATATTTAGGCAGAGGTAAAATTGTTTCATAAAAATCAGAGTCATGTCATCAGCATCTAATTAATTAATCGTTGTCACTATAGTGGAATAAAACCATTCAGATTATTAATTAATTAATAACTAATAATTAACTAAATAATTAGAAGATATTTAAGGCAATTAAAATCTACTGCTGCATTATCATCAGCCAATCAAAATTTACCCAAAAAAAATTCAATTTTCTACATGGCAGCGATACAACCATCAAACCGAATGAAAAAAATACATTTAAAAAATTCAACGACCAACATATACAGAGAATCAATCAACCAATCAATTGATTGACCAATCAATCAACCAAGGTTAAAAAAGCCAACCAATTAATCATCCTACCTAACCGACCATTCAATTAATTAATCAATTAAACAATCAATTAATTAACCAACCAATCAGTCACTCAAACGACATCCAAACAGATTAATGCGAGACTTAAAAGAGCAAATCGTCGATTAGACGCACACACACATATAGCAGGATATATATATATATATATATATATATATATAAAGCAGGAGGGTAAGAAACATAAATTATCTTTGATTCAGATCATATCAAAATCAAGATACATCCGAGCTCCATGTGCAATGCAACTCAAGATTTTAAAATAAAAAAACGAACCGACGTATAAAAACTTTATCATCAGACAATAATAGCACTTATCATAAAATATGACAAATATATGCAAAATATAACTGTGAGTTATAGTTTACAAAAAGAGATACACACACACACACACACACATACACACACACATATATATATCTCCAATGGATCGATTTACAGTCTGGAATATTTTCCGATCATAGCTTTGCACTGCGGGCAAGTATGGCTGGCGTCCTTCAGCCCGTTGATGCAAAATGGTATCAGACAGCACCCGAACACTAATCTGTGTGCATGTTATCAGTTTGTTTTGTATTTTTGAAATATTTTAAAGTTATTTCAAGAATAAAATTTTTCTCGTAAGTAATTTGTCGCAAGTAATTACCATTAAGTCTCTAATGTGTTTTTAAAAGCACTTTTTACGTTCCATCATCACATAGATGTGATCATTTTTTGTTTTCAGCTGCATTGTGAAAAATAAGCACAACTCTTCTGGCCGGAGATTCACAATAAAACAATAAAATCATGTGAGATGAAAATGTGTAAAGAGCCATTTAAATAGGACTAAAAAATATTGAATAATAACGTCAATGAAGCTATAATTTTCATAGCACCGTTCCAGTCCCGTTTAACCGACGAAGCATTTCATTTCAAAACCAGACTACAAATTAGTGAAAGACGGGGGTCAACTAACAAACTAACTAACCCAAAAAGGACAAGACCCAAGCATATTAACCAGACAAGAGCACCAGACTGATAATCAACATGCGTGACTATCTGGGCCCTGCAGTTCGGACAGACCGTACTGAATGGGTGCTCTGGTACTCTGCCGACGAACGGCTGTTGAACGATCACTGTGGCTGGTAATTATTATTAAAATGAAATATTATTAATAATAATTATATTAAAAAAATTATCACGATAAATACATCACATTTAATTGAAAAAGTATCAATGCGTAAGAAGAAATCTCAACGATGATGGTGGTGGCAAAAGTAGCAGTATTAAAATTCATTTCATAACAATGTTAACAACAATTCAGATATCTTACGTCAATAATCATCCTCACAATCACCATCACAAAATTATCACTGCAAAAGTTGAGACGCACTTTGAACGCCGCCTGGAGGATATCCTGGGGCTGTTGGTTGGGGATATCCCGGTGGAGGTGCAGGTTGGTAGCCCGGGGCAGCGGGAGGGTACGCCGGATTAACAGCAGGAGGGTGACCTGGATTAGTAGGTGGATATCCTGGATTTGTGGGAGGATACCCTGGATTTGTGGGAGGATATCCTGGATTAGTGGGTGGATATCCCGAAGAAGCTGAAGGGTACCCCGGGGAGTATTCTGGTGGGTTGCCGGTTTGGGGGTGATGTGCTTTCTCATCCATTTCGGTTGATCTATCAACGTTAGAGACCTTTTTTATTTTTTCTTTTATTACTTTCAGACAATATTCACCGGTGGGCTATCTGTATTTTTAAATAAAAAAAATCATTTAATAAAACGCTATTCATCATTTTATTGCTACACATTAACAGGCAATGTTATTTGGTAAGAAACAGGCTTTTACAAGCATATTAAAATACTTTTTCATACGATTAAAATCCAATAAATCAATTAAAATTTTGTAAAAAGTTTATTTTATTTTATTTTTCTAATTCATCAACAAAACTTCTCCCGATAAAACGTATTTCATAAATGTTTGCATGTATGTATGCATGTGTAAGTGTATCAATGCACGTATGTATGCATATTTATGTGTATGAATGTTTGTATGTATATGTATGTATGTATGTATGTATTGTATGTCTGCATGAATGTATGCATGTTTGTATATGGGAATTCTCTTTCAATGTTCCTCCCTCCGTTCAACTTTGTGCCAAAAAAGGAATTTTTATAACGTAAAATTTTAAAATTGTGAAATGAGATTAAAAACTGTATTTAAATTTTTAAAAATAAATGTACATATACATGTATGGAGAAAGAGAAAGAAAAAAAGAGAAAAAAAGAATTAGAGAGAGAGAGAGAGAGATAGAGAGATCAAATGTCCAAACCCTTTCAAGTCAAGTAGTAGTATTGAAGTGCTGGTTTTTTGGTTATTTTTTTGATTATCATTGATAATAAAATCGATGACGTATTGAATTTAATGTGCACACATACAAACAATAACACATGCCCGTGTGTATGTTTGTTTGTATGCGTGTGAATATGCATGCGATGTAGAATAAGAAGATTGCTATTAATTCTTAGAAAATTTATTTGATTTGACGGTCTGAATACAAATGAACTCATTAGTAAATGTGTGTATGTGTTATTGCATGTGTGTATGTATGTGTGTGTTTGTATAGTATATAGGTACGTATGTTTGTGTGTACGCATGTGCAGAGAGATACAAAAAACTAAGCACTTGCGACTATTGCAAAAATCAATCAACCAATCATTCAAGCAATTAATTACTCAATCAATGAATCAACCAACCAAGCAATCAATTAGAATGTTTAACATGAGACAAGAAATATTGATAAAAAGACGATCGTAAACCGGCGCGCGTAGTTAGGTTCAATTAATATATCTGATAAGTACTTAGGAAATAATTTAAATTGAGACTTGTGCATTACAGTTCCAACTACAAAAAATATTCGATATAATATAAGTAGCCAGTGCAAGAGAACAAGAAATGGAGATATATGAGAAAAGAAAGGAACACGAGGAACCCAGACGGGCAGCAGAGTTAAACGTTTTACTCAAAAGATAGAGTGTGGAAGACCATAGTAAAGCGAGTCACAATCAATCTTAGATAAAACTAAAGAAGTAACAAGGAGAAGGAGAGGATCATCAAGAGAAGGCAAAAGTTTTTTATTCTACGTAGATGAAAGTAAGAATTTTTGACAGAACAATGATTAATCTGAGTAGAGACAATTAATAATAACATTGATGACAATGACAGCATTAAAATACTAAACAAGTAACATGAAAACAACGCAATTACATCAATTTGATGGCAATTTAAATATCACACACACACAGCCACACACACATTTTCTCTCTCTCACACACAGACACACACAAACGTATATAAATACACACACACACACACACACACACACATACACGCATATATACATATGTTATATACATTTTTATTTATAAATTTTTCACCAAATTAACACAACATTAAATTGCTTCCGGTTTCGAAGTTACCAGAAAAAGCATACTTTGATGTTGTACCATGTATCAACTGTAATATTCACCAAAGTGCAGCCCATTAATTAAATTAATTAGAATACATATATAATTATATACAATACATATACAAAAGTTAGGTAGTAGTATTAGTATATAATCAATACTTCAACAATCACTACTACTAATACTACTACTGCTAGAACTACTACTACTACTACTACTACTACTACTGCTGCTGCTGCTGCAGTAGTAGTAGTGGACTACTACTGCAGTAGTAGTAGTGGACTACTATTACTACTAAAAATACTGGAAACGCTAATAATAATATAATTAATAATATAGTGGAGCTATTTTTTTATTTATAAATAACGATAAGATTTTTTTATTATCATCTGAAACAATCAAAACAAAAAATAACAAAAATAGCAAAAATAACCTACCTCTCTTTAAAGTTCTTTGTTTACGAATGCCATACCGCTTATACCTCAAGGTATCAAACTTATACTTCTGGTAAATTATTGATACATAAACATACATTCACTACATATATATATATATATATATATATATATATGTACATGCATACATACATTCATACATTCGAACATATATGCATACATTCATACATATATACATACATACAAACAGATATATATGTATATATATATATATATATGTGTGTGTGTGTGTATATATATTTAGATACAAAAGTACTCAAACCACGTATAAACAGGCATTTAAACGTAAAAACACATGCGAACATGTATGTCACGCATACACGTAAGTATTAACGATGTATGTGTGTGCGTGTATGTTTGTGCGTGTGTGTGTGTTTGTTTGTATGTATGTATGTACGTCTATATATGTATGCATGAATAAAATTGTTTATGTTTAAAATTATAAATATTATTATAAATATATGAATATTCATGTAAGATGACTATAAATGAATGATGATTTTATGCTGCTAAAGTTAGCCCAAAACACTTACAGGCTTCTATTCATTTCTGTTGCTAGTGCTACCATAATAATTGTTGTTGTTGTTGCTATAGCGAGAGAGAGAGGGAGAAGAAGAAAAGAGAGAGGAAAAAATGGAGAGAGAACGACTTAAGAGAGAAAGAGGGGGAAAGAGAAAGGTGAGAGAGAGAAAGGAGGGCTGGGATATGTGTGTGCTAACCGTCGATAGGTATTTTACACGTGTTGGTAGGTATCGATCGATTTTTGTAGCTATGACCTTATTATTTCTGTTATTAATAATAATTTATTTTTAGATCTTATTATCACTATTATTTCTATTATTAATTATAATCTTTTGGATTACTGTTGTTATTTTTATTTCTATAATTAATTCATTTACTTCGAGTACGATTGATAGTTTTAAATATGTGTTTGGCAAGTTTTTCCTTCAACTATTATTATCTTCTGTAAAAATTACGAGAGAAGAAGAAATTATTATTTCTATTTAATAAACTATTGATTGAAAATGAAATAAATGTATTGTTGTATAATGTAACAACCCCTACTATATGTCATAGCAATCACAACGACAAGCATTTAATGTGTATTCAACAAAAGAAATAAATGTAATTACGAATAGGTAAAATAATTATCATATTTTAAAATATAGCCAGTATTAATTAGTTAATTAATTAACTATTAATTAGTTAATTAATTAACTAATTTATTAATTAGTTAAAAACGAGTGCATCAGTTTTAAATTTGTTTTATATCTAACCTATGAGACGTGACAAATATTTTATTTTTAATTAACTAATTTATTAATTAGTTAATTAATTAACTAATTAATCCATTAGCCCAATGAGGTAATTGAAAACTAACTCATTCAACAGCATATTTTCTGATTGTTATTCATGTATTTATGCAATCATTACAATTTTAAATATTTGTCACGTCTCATAAGTTAGATATAAAACAAATTTAAAACTGATGCACTCGTTTTTAAACAGTTAACAACTTATCGGTTGATCAGTTATACAATTCAAAAACATCTTCAATCAATCAATCGATCGACTGACCAACCAGCCAGCCAACCAATGAAATCCACTTAGATTCTTTTATGCTGACCAACCACAATGTTGCATCTGGGACACGTGTGGACCACGTCCTTGGTGCTGTTGATGCAGAATGGGATCAAACAACATCCAAGAAAACATCTGCAATTAATTAATCAATTAATTAATCAATTAATTTATTTACTTATATATTATTTTGTCGATGAAATTATGAGTAATCCAACAACTAAAAAATTGAGTCAATGAGTGAATGAATAGAAGTTAATTGACAGATTCGACCAATAGACAGACAGAAAAACAGACAGACAGACAGAGACAAAGCAAATACATCTCAATCCAGGCACCTGCTGGCTGATCAGTCAGCCAGTTGGGAGTGGAAACATATAATCAGTCAGCCAGTTGGGAGTGTTACATGTTATATTAAGCACACCAATTATTCAACCAGCTATCTGCAAAACTCTCATTTGCGTGGTTATTTAATGGTTTTGATAAATTAAATAATTAAGTAGTTATGTAATTAATCAAACAATCAATCTGCAAACTTTTCAACCGTTCAACTAACAAATCAGTAAACATACAAAAAAATTGACCAATCAGCTTATTCGATCAATCATTCAATCAACCACTTGACTAACCAACCAACCAGCCAACCAGCCAGCCAACCAACCAACCAACCAACCAACCAACCAACCAGCCAACCTACCCAACGAGGGTCAAGACAACGCAAATGATCCAGGTGAGAGCTCCGGACTTGTACTCGGCTGCGGTCAGGATGGGAGCATTACAACTGGGGCAAGTAGTATTGTAAGGGTATTCAGGGGCTTGCAAAGCGCTACCCACAACTACGGTATGCGTATTTGCTGCTACGTAGGTGTTAGTAAGAGGGATTTGCTGGGCGATTGGAGGAGGATAGCCTGCTTGTGTCCCCTGTGCGTACCCTGGGGGGTTTGCGGGCATACCCTGAGGATTGGGTGGATATCCTGTTTTATCTGACATGTTTGTCTGATGACGACCGTAGTGTTCTTTTTCTTAAGACGGCAGCTTTCTACTTTTTTGCTAGAAATCAAAAAATATAACAATAATCAATAAATGATCTAATATGTATTAATATAAATATAGTTTATAAAGCTGAAGAACAGTTGGTTCTTGTATAAAGTTCGAAATGTAGCTCACAATGATAATTGTTATCACACTTCAACTATGAAAAATATCGCAAGCACTACGTTCCAAAAACTATGTCCAACGTCTCTAATGTCTGCCTTAATATAGAATAGAAATGTGTAAAAAATAAATTCGTACACTCAATCAATAGGAAACTTCCCTGAAAAACTTTGAAACGCCAAACACCAAACAAACAAACTAATATCTAATTAACTAGTCCGATTTGATGAATGAAAGAGTGAACGAACAAATGAATGACCGAAAGTTTCAACTGCCCCAACTCTAATGTAAATAATAATTTTTAATATCTTTTACTTTACTTTATAACCTCTTCAAAAAGTACAATCAACTCACCTTTATGTTTCTCGCGTATGCTTATCACGTATTACGAATCACTTAGATTTCTATTTCAATAATAAAATCATCATTAAGAAAGAATGGAACGTAGCATGTGACACACTTGAAGTATCAGATATATATATCTAACGGTACAACATGTGAGTAATCTGTATGATATGCTATAGATATATACGTATATATTATATTATGTGTCTTTATATATATGTTATTTATATATATGTTATATATATATATATATATAATATATATATATATATATAAGCCTAAACATTCACGTTAAAAATAATATTAAAATATGGCAAGCATGGAAAAAATATGTTATCTTTCTAAAGTAGGTATGTGTTTGTTTGTTTGTTAGTAAACAATGCATGTATACATGTTTGTTTGTATTTATTTATTTATGCATGCATATGCATGTATGCATGTATGTATGTATGTATGTATGTATGTATGTATGTATTATTATTATTTGTATTATTAAGAGAAAACTTAATATAGCGTTCGTTATAGCAGTTTTCACAAACGCTATCAAATTATAACTAATATTAATACCAAAATAGCAAGAATGTATGTATGTATGTATAAATGTATGTATGTATGTATGTATGTATGTATGTATAAATGTATGTATGTATGAATGTATGTATGTATGTATGTATGTATGTATGTATGTATGTATGTATGTATGTATGTACGTATGTATGTATGTATGTACGCATGCACATATGTATGTATGTATGTATGTTATTTACGTTTGTTTGTATAACAAACCTTAGGTGAGCTCCCTAATTGAAAGATCCTGTTTATACGTGCTCTAATCATAATATCGATTATTATTGTTTTTATTGTTATTATTATTGTTATTCATGTTTTTACTACTATTATCTTGTTATTATAAATTGTGAATGTTCACATTGTTTAACTTTTCTTTTTTTCTACTTCATCCACCCTTTTGTCAGTTTTGAAACTTAATTAAATGATATGAATTTATGTTTTGGGCTGTTACTGCTGACAATATTGCGTCATTTTATATTTTGTTTCTTTTTATTTCTCCAAAATATTTGTTAGATACATCACATTTCTTAAATTATTTTATTCTACCAAACTATGTTGATGCTTTTAAGTCTAGCGCTTGTCAGTCAAAAAAATTTATCAACTCTATCTAATTATTTATTTTATTTAGATTCACGGATATTAACATATTTTAATGATATAATCAGAGTTTATTTTGAATAAGATATAAAAAATTATTTAGATTTATTCAAATTCAATCGATATAACAAAGTTATCGCCAATAAATTTACCAATCAGTCAGTCAGTCAGTCAGCCATCCAGCCAGCCAGCCAGCCAGCCAGCCAGCCAGCCAGCCAGCCAGCCAGCCAGCCAGCCAGCCAGCCAGCCAGCCAGCCAGTCAGTCAGTCAGTCAGTCAGTCAGTCAGTCAGTCAATCAATCACCAAATGAATCTCTAAAAGCTCTTTTCAACTCTCGAACTACTCCTTTACATTTAGGGCAGCGATGCACAATATCTTTCGTTCCATCGAGGATAAATGGTAACAAACAGCATCCAAAAATGCCTCTGTGGTCAATTAAAAATTTAATTAAATCATTATTTAATTAACTTATTAACTAATTAATTAATATTTTGATTGTAACGCAAGCAAACGATTGAATTGATAAATGACATGAACAAATAACACGACTCAGATATCGTTCAGTAAAAACATTTGCCAAATTATAAAATAAAAGAAATAAAAAAAGAAAATCAAAATTGTGTGATCTCTTAAATGTTTAACAAATGCAAATATTAACGTAAACAATCATATCTACACGTTGTAGATATTATATTATTATTTTTATTATTATTACATAACAAAATAATAATAGTTATTGTAGTTATTATTATTATTACAAATGCTTTTACGCATATTTAACTTCTACGATCTCAAAAGCCCTCTAACCAAGAAATTTGAATCAGCGTCTATGAATATGTATCATACATACAGATAGAAACACGCGCGCGCGCACGCACACACACACACACACACACACACAAAGATAATACATACATTCACACACACACTACATACATACACACAGATACATACGTAGATACATAAAAACTTACACATACAGTCAAAACGAAACGTAGATACATACAAACATAAACATAGTCAAAACAAACATACATACACGTAAAGACACAAACAATTCAACAACATCCGGTTGCACCCGCACTCAAAATTGCTATAACCCACTGACGTCATTTCTGTTATGAATTAATTACTCTACGTCATTACTCACACTTTAATTAAGATTCATAAGAGTTTTCAGCCGACATCATCGTCACCACCATCTTCGTCGTCGTCCTCACCATCATCACTAATGCCATAACCATTATCACCACCATCATCACCAATGCCATAACCATTATCACCACCAACGTTCATTATCATAATAATAATAATAATAATAATAAATAGTGTTGTTTATATTAATTGTTAAAATATACGATCTTTTTTTTTAATTTTTTAATTTTTTTAATTTAAAATTTTTTTAACTGATGGCTTTGCGTATCAACGGTCCAATTTGGAATTATTTGACGTGCTGGAAATATACATATATGTCAATTTCGAATTTGCAATAATTTTTTGCGGCAATTTTTTTATATAAAACGAAATAAAAACATAATTTTATCAAAAATTACGAATATTCAGGAAGACAACAAATAAAGGACAACTAACTCACCCTACAGCGGCTATAACAAAACAAAGGACCCAGCAAAGAACTCCAACGTGATACTCTGGGACTGTGAAAATACTCTCATTGCAGTTTGGACAGGCGGTGTAGTGGGAGCGCTCCAGACGAATTCTCGTGATCATGCCCTCATATCGTTCTTTATAAAATTGATTTGTGATTTCCGTAAATGTCGGTGAATGTCGACCGGATTCTTGCGGGTTTTTAGGCGGTTCTTGAGAGTTTTGGGTTTGATCTTGAAGGTTTAGGACCTGCGCTTGGAAATTTGAGGGTAGTTCTTGGAGATTTTGGGGTTTTTCTTGGAGATTTTGGAGGTGATCAACAGTATTTTGTGGTTGCTCTTGAAAGTTGGATGGCTCTTCCTGAGAATTTTGTTGGTGCCCTTGAGAGTTTTGTGGTAAGTGCCTTTGTGAGTTTGATGGGTCTTCTTGATGATTTGCTGGGCCTACCAATTTATTGTCGTCTGTCATGTTCGAAATGCGGCGTCGATTGTGTTGCTAGATGTTTCTTTCCTTGTTGTTTGTCTCAGTTAACCTTCAACCAACTGGGTTTAGAATTATAAGATGAGACACAATTTTGTTAATAAAATAGTCAGGAAATGTAATCAACTTATAAATATTTGTAAGAGAGATTGAGATGTGAAGGAGAGTGTTTGACAAATTATATGAATGTACGTGTGTATATAATATATTACAAATGTATGTATAAATATAATATACATGTATATATAACGGTGTGTGTTTGTTTGTTTTTCCGTTGGTGTAACGTAAAATAATTTTTAACAGCTTTCTCAATTTTTATTAAAAATTTCAATTTCAGATCATTATTCATCAACTCAAATTAGTTTTTTTTAACAATTTTTATTAAATATCTATAACCAGGTTAAATTGTTTGAATAATTATCGTCTACAGAATGCTTTTTGAAATAGGAGTGATATTGTAATTTGATCGTTTTCAGATATATTCTCTGTTTCTGCGATTAACGTAAAAAATATAAAACACGAAAAAGAAATATTTAAAGTATTTGATTAAAAATTCATTTGATAAAATATCTTATTGGCTTTATTAGCATGTATGTAAGTGTATATGTATTTTAATTTATATTTAGCCAACAAGTATTTTCTCTTCAAAAATGAAATGTTAAAATGACAAGCATATCAAACTTTTTTAATCACTAAACCAGCAATTCTTGAAGTAATCAATCAATTGACTAATTAATGAAATTAACAATCAACAGTGAGAACTGTTTGTAGTAGAGCCATTCTAACAAATAGTATCATTGTAGTGTTCGTTGTTAAATTCTCTTGTGTTCTCCTACCACCATATTGCACTGTGGACATCTGTGAACGACATCTTTTGTGGCTTTCACGAAGAATGGGATCAGACAGCAGCCCAAGATACATCTGGGTCAGTTTAGTTCAAATTAAATTATGGTTGCATTTTGAAAATTATTTAAATGATAAGGACGTAATTGGGTTAAAAAATATAAATCAATCAGTGAATTAACAAATAAACAAACAAACAAACAAAATTATATAACAAACAAGTGAAATGAGAATAAATAACAAATCAAATAAAAATGAACAGCCAAACTATCACTTAACAACTAATTATTCAACCACCAGTGATAAACTAACCATCAACCGTTCAACTCACCCAAAGAAAGCAAGGACGAAACAGAGGACCCATGTAAGAGCTCCATTCTTATATTCTGCAGAGGTAAGAACGTTGGCGTTGCAGTTTGGACAAGTGGTATTATAAGGGTATTCCGATGCCTGCATACGTGTCCTCACAACAACTGGACCGCCGTGATGGTAATGGTGGTGGCCTCCACTTATGTGGGTTTCTGGCATTGGTTGATTTGCTGCTGGAACAACCTGTGGGTATCCGGGTGGGTTTGGTGGATATCCTTGAGGATTTGGGGGATATCCTTGAGGATTTGGGGGATATACTTGAGGATTGGGAGGGTATCCTCCTTTGTTGAAGTCGGCCATGTTTGGTTTTTGTTGTTTGTCTGATTAGTGATATAGATCATAGTGTTTGGAATTAAATATTTTTTGAAGCATGAAACTTTTTAATGCGGTTATAACGCGGTGTATTCATAGAGAAGATTATATAGCAATTCATAGAAAATGTTTTACATAAATAATGTTGTTGATAATACAAAATACATAATTAAAGAAAAAATTACTAAAAAATTATACTAGATACTATACAGTAAAAAATTAAACGGTAGATATCAAAAAAATGAAATTTTACCAAAAAATATCACCAGGCAGGCAAAAATATGCAAAACTTTCCAACGATGATTCAATGCACGATTCAAAACTTTGCTAAAGATCTCAAAATTATTAGTAGATGTTATTATTATTATTAAGGACTAACTCAAGGACCAGCCAGCCTTTCTATATTTTGGCTAGCTGCTCTGAACATTAAGAATATTTCACGTGGCTTGCCATACCTGAGTGATCATTGTCTGCGCAGTATATATATTTGTATTTATATAATAAATCATAGCAAATAAATGTATATATAATTGTGTGTGTATATATATATATATATATTATATATATATAAATTTGTATAGATGATGTTATATTTATATATATATATATAGAGAGAGATAGAACGTGAGAGAAGGAGAGTGAAAAAGAGAGAATGAAACGTTAAAATAAATTGTTATTTATTCAAAAATTAATTATTTAAAAAAATTTTTATTCAACGTCTATTATAAAACTGTTATAGATGGAGGCAACAAATCCTGCAAGGCAAATGACACGGTTTTGTTCCTACCATATATTCAAATGCAGCTTATACGTGACGATATAATTATTTATTTTGTATTGTTCCATGCGTGCACAGGCACACACTCATTCATTCACTCGTGCTGTCTTACGTTATTCAGGTTCGAAGTATAGGGTTCGGTAATTTAAAGGGTTACAAGTCGTTATTCAAGTTATTCATTCAAAAATACTTTAGTAACGTCTCATATCTATGATTACTTCTGCTACTTTTTGTTCGATCGATCGATTGATTGACTGATTAAGATCTATCCTTATAAGACAGAACTCAGAGGAAATGTTTGAATGTTGGCTTATTGTTCTTTTTTTATTTTGTAGGTATTTTTTCAAATATATGACAAACCAAATAAAAAATTTCATGATACAAAAGATATAACAAACTTTTGATTGTTATATCTTTTGATATCTCAAAAGATATACTAATCTTTTGTTGAAACAAGTAAGCAACAATTAAATAACAATAATTAACAATAGGTAAGATGAAAAACGGATGAAATATTTAGAGAAAGTTCATATAATGGTTATATTTCACGCGAGCAATTTTTGTATTATCTTATCTTAGTTAAACTCAATTATCCAATTAATTAATTAATTAATTAATTAATTGGATAACTGAATTTACGATATATAAATATAACGACTAATTAAAAGTTAAATTCTTCTATGTAGTCCAACAACTATTCCACAGTTTGGACATGTGTGTTCTATATCTTTTGTTTCTTTGTAAAAAATGGAATCAAGAAGCAACCGCAAAAACATCCGTCAGTTGAAAATAATAAATTTAATTATTTATTTAATAATTAATAATATAATAATTAGAGAATTCGATGATGTCTGACTATTTAATTCATCATTTGGAAACGACTTTATGTCAGATTTTGAGATAAGTGCATCTTTAGTTTGCCATAGATACAACAACAACAACACACGTTTAAACGGCATTTTCCACGAGATCGGGGGTTGCCGTTTGGCTACCTATGATGAAACCGAAATACCCCTCGACTCCATCCACATCTGTCACTCGCCTCAGTATCACGCAACCCCGCTTTCACCCTGTCCTTCTCCACCTGCTCTCTCCATCCCAATCGCGGACGACCCCTTCCTACCACTCCTTCAACCTCGAACTCCAACGCTCGCCTAATTCCGACCTTTTCATCCCTTCTCAACACATGTCCATACCACCGCAATCTCGATCTCCTTATCAATGTCACAATGTCCTCATTCAGTCCCATCATTGACATCAGCTCTGTACTACTCCTCCTATCCTTCACTTTAACCCCACACATCATCCTCACCATAGCTTTTTCAGCCCTCTGCAGTACACTTTCCTCCTCTCTCCTCAACACCCAAGTTTCACCACCATATATCATCGCTGCTCTCACACATGCTTTATATACCCTCCCTTTCATCTTCACTGACCATTTCTTTCCACACAATACCCCACCCAGTTCCCTAAATTTCATCCATCCCACACGAACTCTAGCCGTAACTGCGCTCAAGCATCCTCCATCCGCATTCAGCTTATCCCCTAAGTAAACAAAGCTTTCCACTCTTTCAATACCATCACTCAACCCCGTCCTTGCGTCCGTCCTATTAATCACACCATGAACACATTTCTTACATTTGAACGTGCCTTCCACCTTTTTCAGTGCCCCCCTCACACCACTACATCTCTTATGCACCCATTTCTGACATCCTATACACAATACCGAGTTAGCCTTCACTCTCCTATCACATACCCCACAGGGGTCTATTTTACTTATCACTCGTTCCCCACCTTCCCCACTCACCATTACCTTCGTCTTACCAATATTAACTTTTAACCCTTTCTTTTCAATAACACTTTTCCATCTGTCAAATTTTAACTGCAATTCTTTCATGCTATCAGCCATCAAGACTAAATCATCTGCATACAAAATCTCAAATAACAACCCCTCCATTATGTTTCCACACACAACATCTATCACAATTGCAAACAGAAACGGTGATAACACTGATTCTTGATGCACTCCTACCTTAACACTAAAAGCGTCCGACATCCCCCTTCCAACCCTCACCTTTGTCTTTGCCCCTTCATACAGCTGCATCACAGCTTTAACAAGTCTCTCATTCACTCCTTTCTTCCTCAACGCCCATTCAATGACCTTCCTCGGTACTCGATCAAAAGCCTTTTCTAGATCCACAAAACACATGTACAATCTTCGTTTCTTCTTTCTATAATTCTCCTGCAACATTCTCGCCATGAACAACGCATCCACCGTTTCCCTACCAGGCATAAACCCACACTGCATTTCATTAACTGTCACCATACTTCTCAACCTCCTCTCAAGCACCCTCTCCACTACCTTCATTCCGTGCTCTAGTAATTTCACACCCCTGTATGACCCACAATCTCTCACATCTCCTTTGCCCTTATACAACGGCACCAACACACTGTGTCGCCAATCCTCAGGTATACCTTCATCATCAAACATACTGTTAGCAATTCTCATCATAACTTCAATTCCTATCACCCCACTCGCTTTAATATGTTCAGCCGCCACTTCCGAAACCCCTGTCGCCTTACCTAGTTTCATTTCTCTAACTGCTTTCTCTACTTCCTCCATCGTCACCTTCTCTATAGGTCCGTGTGTGACCGCGGATTCCACATCTCTATCCCACTCATTCTCTTCATTCATCAACCTTTCCATATGAGCTTTCCACACCTGAGCTTTTTCCTCCTCATCTATGCACAACTTGCCAGATCCATCCCAAACACATCCATTCCCTATAACATCTTTCCTATCCCTCATTGACTGCTTTGCTACTTTGAACATTTTCCTCGAACTCACATCAGATTCCATTTCCTTCATTAACCTATCTGATGCTTTCGTCATTGCAGTTACCACTGCCTGTTTTGCAACCTTCTTAGCCTTCCTATACTCAGACTCCGCTTCCTCCGTCATGTCCCTTCTCCATACCCTAAACCTCTCCTTCTTGACTTCCAAAACCCTTCTTATATCTTCATCCCACCACCACGTCTCACCATGCCTACACTTTCCTTTCGTCCATCCACATACTTTATCTGCCGTAGCCAACACACAGTCCCTGTATCTCTCCCAAACATCTCCATCCTTACCACTCTCCCAATTTTCAGCCACCTTCACTTCAAATGCCTTTCTCACCTCTGCATCCTGCAACTTCCATGTCTTTCTCTTTGCCACAAACTTATCCTTCTTCCTCCTCCCCATTTCTTTTGATGTCACATCCATCACAACCATACTATGCTGCAACATACCAGGTATCGCCTTCACATTCTTCACATACTTCCTATGTTTGGCCCTTACCAATATATAGTCGATCATCGATCTATGTTCCCCTGACCTATAAGTAATCATAGTTTGCCATAGATATAGAAATAATTGCATTTGCAAAAGAATTAAATTAAAAAGACATCGCAAGTAATTTTCAATGAATAAATTATGTTAATTAAAGAGCCAACAGACCCAATCAGGAAGAGTGTGATGGACATTAATGACGTACACGCCCCTGTTTTGTAATGGATTATAGTGGTTTTGTCAATGTTACAGTTTGGACAAGTAGTGCTGTAAGGATCTACAGGAGATTGTTCACTCCTCTGACGTATTGCAATCTTTCTGGAGTTGGTCGTTATGTAGGTTGTACCTGGAACCGCTGCTGAAGATGAGGAATGGAGATGAATAACTTGTGGTGATGGGATTTGGGAATATGCTGGTGGATCAGTTGATGGAGAATGTTGGCTGTAATGTGGTGGGTCTGCTTGTTGTTGAATTTCTGTTTCTGGACTATTCTGTAAATAATTTTCTTTCGTAACTGGTGCGTTTCAAGTTTTGTCGTCGTCTGCCATTTCGTATTTGTTGCAAAAAATCTTTCAAATAGCTCAGAAAATAAGTTGCTGCATGGTAATGTAATGATATATATATATATGTGTACCCTATATATATATGACTGTTGACGAAAGAAGTTTAAACTCAAGTTGTTTACAGATGTTTACTTTAAAAATCTTTTAAGATAGATAGGCTTAGTCGTAAAGTAGGTCACGATTATCTTGCATGAAACGTGTTAGCTTAGTTTAATCATCACCAAAGAACGTATCTCACACAATATAGAATATACATACATTACTTTGGTATAATAATGTACGTTTTTCGTTTCATTGAATTATTATCAATTCGTCAGTTCTACTTAATAGAGGAATGTTCAAACGTATTTTGTTTATTTAAGAAAATAGTGACACAAGAATATTCAATCAATATTGACCCCAATCTGAACGGTGCAAAAATGTTCTTCAAAAGAAGATTTTCGAGAAAACCAAGCGTCCAATTTACGAAAAAAAATTCACCAGAAAAATAAAAAAAATATCTGAAGAGCCTATGTCTACATAGAGTCGATACAGTATAAAATTATATATATATATATTTTTGTGTGTGCGTGTGTGTTATGTTTATAATATGGCATGCACACATATAAATACAATTGCCATGGTGATTCAGAGATAAGCACAGCTGAGTGTGTGTGTCTGTGTGTGTTTGTGTGTGTCTGTAAAGAACAACGCTAGAGAGGAAGCTGGATGGAACAATCCCAAGTGAGGAATGTTGGTGTGATAATGTGAGTAATGTGAGTGAATGATAGCACACACAACACTTGCATGACATGATAGAGTTTATAGCGGTTTAGTGGGAGAATATACTGTCTTATAATTGGAATAAAAGTATTCTAAGTGTTGACACGACGGACATATGTTTAGTCGCTGCATACGTCACAATAGATACTTTTAATAATAATAATCCATGCTCATCAATCAATCAATCAATCAATCAATCAATCAATCAATCAATCAATCAATCAATCAATCAATCAATCAATCAATCAATCAATCAATCAATCAATCAATCAATCAATCAATCAATCAATCAATCAATCAATCAATCAATCAATCAATCAATCAATCAATCAATCAATCAATCAATCAATCAATCAATCAATCAATCAATCAATCAATCAATCAATCAATCAATCAATCAATCAATCAATCAATCAATCAATCAATCAATCAATCAATCAATCAATCAATCAATCAATCAATCAATCAATCAATCAATCAATCAATCAATCAATCAATCAATCAATCAATCAATCAATCAATCAATCAATCAATCAATCAATCAATCAATCAATCAATCAATCAATCAATCAATCAATCAATTAGCTTATAAAGCGATATTTTCGCGATGTTCAACAGCGCTCCTCAATGAATTTTGAAAACAGATGGGTCTTGAGATCCGCTCTAAACTTCGCAAGTGATGGAGAAGTAGTCAGAGAAGTAGGTAGAGAGTTCCAGAGAAAAGGACCAGAAAAAGCAAAAGCAGATTTGGCAAAAGAGTGTTTAACACGAGTTAAGAAAAAGCGAGAAGAAGACGATCGTAAAGAAGAATACTCATGCGATTGAAGAACGTTTAATAAATTACTAATACTACGTATATGAATCACAAATATGTCTAAAAACGTAATAAATCTCTGATCAAGTTAAGCGTATGTTTTAACAACTGCAACGTATGCCATCTTAGATTCATTTCATTGGGAAATTTTTATTTATTAGCTAGATGGCAGTAAACCTGATTATTTGCCATTAGTTTGTAGGTCGCAAGAAGCTAGCTGACAATCAATAAAAAATGCCAGAGCATTTGGCTCAGTTCATTGAGGACAATATTTGTATACTTAGGAAAGCCCAGATACAAATTGTGATATAAAACCTCTACAACATATACAAAACATTGTTCAAGAGATGCAAACAATATTGCGCACAATCAACAAAACAAATTTCCAACAAATCAATATAACAAATTATCAAAACCAATTCAGAAGCGTTGAAAGTAGAGTACCTAGCTACACATACTACGGCATGCAACTGGTTAGTTGGTTGACGAGTTAACAGTGCTTGAAGGAGTGCCATGCCATGCATTACCGTGTGTTAGTGACACGCTGATTTTGTTCTAACAACATCCCCGTAAAAATTGAAGAGTTATTGTCAATATTTATCATATAACTTGTGTATATGATTTAGTATATAAAAATGTACGTCTTACTGTGTGGCTGTTACATCGTCCAGGCTTAAAAAGTTGAGTGAACTGTGATGGAACTTTTGAAGGAATAATGACTTCGTGTTGGTGTTAAATTATTAATGAATGAACAGCTGAAGACCAAATTGTCAGACATGCTTTGATTAACTTGCCATGTAACAAATGTAAACTGTGGATGCAACGAGCAGAGAGCAAAATTTCGAGTAACAAGAGGTTCGCCGAGTTTCATCATTTTTATTAACATGAAATAGTTTCACAAAACCAAATTTAAGTTCAGTCCCTTTTTTTAAAATACTTTGAAATAAAGATATTCAAAATGGCATAATACGCACAAACATTTGTTCAACTACACAATCATTTCAATACAAATGAAAAGGCAAGCATACATACAAAAGAAAAATGCAACAAATACTCGTCAATCATAACAACAACAATTACTTGAAAACATAAATACAACATTCGCATACAAACCATACCAACACAAACATAAAATAATGCCACAAGAACAAACAAACAAAACAAAACAAACGAACAAACAAAACAGACTAGAAAAAAACAGTATTTACAAAATTATCAGCAAATTAGGTCATAAAAATTTCACATTAAAAAAATGAAATAAATGCGAAGGAGGAAAAAAAACAACTGAAATGATTTCGCAGTTTGAGTTAACCGAGCGGATACATTCGAGACGAGATGGTTTAGTAATTAAATGATTCATCATTGACGGACGTGATGGCGATGTTGAGAATGATGACAGTGACGACGACGACGACGATGATGGTGATGATGTAGTTGGTGATGATGGTGATGAAGGTTGTGATGATGGTGGTGATGATGGTAATGATGACAGTGGTGAAGTTATTGTTTCTGATTGTGATAAAAAATTATCGAATGATTTTAAAACATTTGATAAATCAGACGAGAAAGTATTGTTCTATTTATTGCCGTGTTGTTTGTGAAATATAATTAAACCTAAAACGAAAAAAATATAATAAAGATATGACGGTGTGATCGTACGCTCTGATTAATTAATCCATTATTCAGATTTTAGTTGGAATTAATTTAGAAAAATTATAAGCCACGTGGGAACTTAGTGGCATCTGATCTTTCGAGGAATTATACTAATCACACACACACAAATGAATACACACACACACACGCACATGAATACACATACACTCACACACACACAAACATACATACATACACAAACTCTTATATTATGGATTTGTTGTACATAAATATTAACATATACGTTATTATTTAAAAGCGTTCAACCATATATATTTCTGTTGACTATACTTCAGTTCTTATGAAGTTATTGCGTATTTTATATCGTGTATACTGTATTGCACACATTTTAATTGTAAGTATTGTATTGTATATTTTGTATTTTAGACTTTGCAATGTATGATTTGTATTGTATATATTAAATTGCATACATGGTTTTGAACAAGTCGTACGCACGGATGTGTTTTAGACGTTAACACACCTTCATATAATCATAATAGTAATAACAATAACAACAATAACAACAATAAAAATATTTTTTTTCTTATTTTCAGTCCTACATATTCTTGAAAGAAAAAAATTTTTCTTCCCGTATCACGCTCGCGGAAGTTTGTAGGAACGACTTTGAATCTTCAGACTGACTGGTTATCAGAGAGGAACTAAACGCCTGATTGATCGCCTGATTTATTGATTGATCGATTGATTGACTGATTGATTGATTGCTTGTTTGGCCGTCCCATCTGTCAATAACTTGATTAAAAGCAAATCCTCCACACACAGGCAAGCAGGGAGAGAGAAATACGGAGATGGAGAGAGATAGAGAAAGAAAATAGAGCAAGTAATAAAAAGAGAAAGAGGTAGAAAAAGAGAGAGAGAGAAAATGAAAAGAAAGAGAAAGTGAGGGAGAGATAAAGAAAGAGAAAAAGAGAGAGAGAGGGTAGGAAAAATAAGATAGAGAGTAGAAAAATGAAAGAGAAAAAAGGATGACAGAGGAAAAGAGAGAGAGAGAGAAAATGAGAGAGAAAATGAGGGAGGGAGGGAGAGAGGGAGGGAGAGAGGGAGGGAGAGAGAAAGAAAGATAGAAAAAACAAAAATGGGTTGGGCTGGAGAAAGAAGGATGCGTTTGACGCTTCGGTACGATTCGTTTTGTTATTTACATTATTTACACCGTGCTTATAATTATTTTTTAGTTTTTCAAAATTAAAATGAAAATTGAAAACTTTTATAAAATATTAATGCCTACGTAAGCACACAAAATTAAGTACAGAAACAAATTACATACAAATATTCACACCACAAACGCGCGCACATGCTCACACACACACACGCATACATATAAATTTGTATACAATATATACATACACTTTATACATATATGCGTGTATATATGCGCTTACGCATGTTTAAAGTAATGACCAATAGAAGATTGTTGGCTTATAAGTGAGTTGTATTTTATTGTATGTGAAGCATTATTTTGTATTATGAGGTATCGTGTTGTATGTGGAGTGTTGTATTGTATGTGTGGGTATTTTTTATATGTTTTGTTTGTGCTTTGTATTTCAACACACCAAAGTATTGTATGTTTTGTACTGTATGTTAATATTGTACTGTATGTTAATGTTGTATTGTATGTGAGTGAGGTATATGAAAAATGTTGTATTGTGTGTTTAGCATTGTAGTATAATGTGTTTTAAACATTATTTTGTATTGTATTGTGTGTATTTTATTGTATATACATGCGTATTTACACAAATGAATGTTGCTCTTTTGTATATAAATGTATGTATGTATGTATGTGTGTGCGGAAAATATATAACATCATAAATAACTCTATGATATGAAGATATTTATAAATATTGACAAATATTTAAACATAATTGTATTTTATTACCATATAATAATTAATTATAACCATCTTAATTAGTTAGTCAGTTAATTATTTACAGTTATAATTATATCTAATAATTAAGTTCTGTTCAAACGACATTTTGTATTATTATAATTATTAATTATTATAAATAATATTTTTTTTACCATAGCTTATTCCTCACCTATTCACTTAATTAAATTAAATAATTAAATACATATGATTTAAATAAGACAATCTTTCTGCTTCAATGATTCATTAAAGGTGAGTAAGTTTCGCTAATTATATTCAACATTTTTTTTATTACAGTTATTATAATAATAATAATAAATAAAATTAATAATTATTAATAAATATTATTGTAACAATTTTTGTTGTTGTAAGGTTAATAAACAACCGCTATTAGCTGGTCGCATGGCGTTTATTTGCAACGGAAACAATCCATATACTGCTAATTAAGATATTTCATAATAAAGATATACAGATGATATATATCTGCAACATTGTAAGTGGTTCTGCGTATGTCAGAGCTGCAATAATAAAGACTAAAAAAAAAAAATTTTTATGAAATTCTCACTGCTATCCTACGCGTGTTCAGAGGAGTGTACATTTGAAAGACATACCATCGTAAATCAATTCAATTCATTTGAAGTTCCTTCCCATCATTTGAATTCTTATATTAACTAGTGAAATAAAGATTTCATTATTATTAAATTATTAATTCATTATTATTATTATTTTATAATAATAATAATAATGATAACAACAACAATAATAATAATAATTATTATTATTATTGTTGTTGTTGTTGTAGTAGTGGGGAAAAACAACTTGTTGTATGTGCTAAACAAGTTCGATGCTTCAAACAAACACACATAAACACACGCACACACACTCACATGCATACATACACACACACTCACATACATTCATAAACACACACTCACATACATACATACACACACACACACAACAAACACGAACATACAAATGATTACATACATATATATACAATACACGCATACATACATACATTCATACATTCATAACATATATACATATAACATTCATACATATATACAAAACATTGAAATGTTTATGTAAATAGGCATTTGTAATTGTATTACGTCTGTTTGTTTATGTGTCCGGCTAATAGTGATATTGTGTTTACGTATTTTGTTGTTGTTTTGTTTATGCTTTGTTCATGCTTTGTTTAACCACGTTTAGGTCTTTGTATTATTGGTGTTGTTGTTTAAACTGGAATAGTTTTTTTTGGGTGAAAAAGTTCTTTCACCCTTACACATATTTAATGCGTTGGGATTTCAAAATGATTAGCAATAAGTATTGAATGTTTGTTTAGCGTTTAACAGTTTCTCTTTAAACGAAACCTCAAATACGAAAAAAGGTTGACATCATAATGTTTTGTATTCATTTATTCTTTTTCATTCAATCATTCGTTTTTTTTCATTTTTTAGTTACTTCATTCTCTTCGATGTTTATTTTTCCTTTCATTCGTTCAATCACTCATTCATCTATACATACATGCATGAATTTATCTATTCTTTTATTTATTCATTCATCTATTTAATCACTCCTTCAGTCGCTCATTCATTCATTCATTCATTCACGGTGTCTTTTCTTGTCGGAATGCAATTGATTGATTGGTCTTTAAATTAGAAAAAATTATCTCTTCAATTTAAAAATAAATTATAAAACTAGTAATTGTTATACACATACACACACACACACACACACACAAACAAACACACTTACACACACAACACACACACAGATACCTACACACTTATTTATATATATTTTAATATGGCCATTTAAAAACTCGTACAAGTGAATAAATATATTCATATATATATGAATTGAATTATTAATATCAATACTTTCTCATGTATTTGAATTTCTCATGTACTGAAATGATTGATTGGCTAGCTTTGTGATTGATTGTACGAACTGTTGATTGTATGATTAATCGATTGGTTGATTGATTGATTGATTGATTGATTGATTGATTGATTGATTGATTGGTTGATTGATTGATTGATTGATTGATTGATTGTTAATTTTCTATTGAAAATGTCACACACACAATACTTATAAACACATACATATCATTATGATCCCAAAGCACAAATCTTCACGCTTTGGAAAAAGAAGATTATCGGCGTCGTCAGCTCAAATTTGGAATGCACTGCCAACAGATCTGAAGAAAAGATTCAGCGACATGGACTGACGGATGTTCAAGAAACGTTTAAAAAATCATCTATTCAACAATGCACAGCGATGCTAGCGCTTTTGATGTCATTCTGGAGGGGCGTTATACAAGTCATCAAATACAAATACAAACAAATACAAAAATTACATTTAATCATGTACATACACGTTCATACACACATTAAAACACTGATGAACACACACACACACACACACCCACCAAACTAAACAGACAAACACAAACGTAATAATATACAAACACATAAAAAAAAATCAGAGAAGCATACATACAAATATATCCAGAAAAAAACAAGCACACAAGCAAACTAACGTACATAAAATATACAAACATACATATATACAAACAATCACACAAACATACATACAAACATACACAAACATTCATAAATACAAACAATCACACAAACATACATACAAACATACACAAACACTCATAAATACAAACAATCAAACAAACGTATACATACAAGCAAAGAAAACGAAATGTTCATTTACAATAAGTCCAACTTGTTTTATAAGGCGGATTTCACTGTTACACGTATTCAACCATGCATGCACTGCTTTATGTGTGTGCGTGTGTGTATGTGTGTATGTATGTGTAAATGTATGTGGGTATTTATGTGTGTTTGAGTATGTGATGCAGGCATGTGTGTATTTTTCTTGTGTGTGTATTTTCATGTGTGCATGTTTATGCATAAGTATCATTTACATTTATAGCACCAAGAATGTGACGGAATTACGTCATTATCAACAACCACACCCACAACAACAACAACAACAAACAAAAACAACAAACAACCACAATAAAAACAACAACACATTAAAAATAGCATCAAAAAGCAATAGCAACCAAACCATTAATTACATCAACGCTAATAAGATAGGAAATTATTTGAAAAGTTATTAAGAATGACAAGAGTGGAGACTGGCGCTACTACTGCTACTACTACTACAACTACTACTACTTTAACTACTACAACTACAAAGACTATTACTACTACTTCTACTACTTTAATGGTAGTAGTGTAGTACTACTAATACTACTACAACTAATACTGCTGCTGCTACCGCTACTACTGCTACAACTACTGCTGCTGCTACTGCTGCTGCTACTGCTGCTACTACTACTATTACTATTACTATACACATATATAAATATATACATATATATGATGAGATTAAAGAAGCAGTATTTTACCGCCATTATAAACGGCTTTCCATTCATCGTCTGGCAGTAAAAATGCCGCCAAAAATGATGAAAAGAGCGCTAGAAAAATAGAAAAAGACCGCCAAAATGAAAAAATGCCGCGAAAAAAAATATATCTCCAAAAATTTAAAAAAGACCTCAAAAATAACAAAATAGACCAAAAAAATACACACATTGTATATAAAACTATTTTAGAGAACGAGCAAGATGGTATTGTCAATAATAATCACTATTATTATTATTATAGCTATTATAGTTTTTAAGTTTAAATTATGATTTTTTTATTCGTAGCTGGTCGGATGGAAGACTTTGGAGAATAAATAACTGTAAAGCCAGCCGGACATTTTTCTTTGTGTTCAGTTATGACCTCTTTGTTTCGAGAGGTCATTTTTTGTGGCCAGCCTAAGTTAAGAAAGTGTTGTTTGGCTGTTGTTGTGTATGTATGTTTTGTAGTGTGTGTTTGTGTGTGTGTGTTGTGTTGTGTGTGTGTTTGTGGGGTGTTCTTTTGTTGTAGGGTATTTTTTGTGTTTATAAATGTATTGTATGTTTGTTGTTTGTTATTCACTGTGTTGGTTGCCAGCTACTGCTTTTTCCAGTTAATTTTGCGTGTAGTATTTTTCGTTTTGTTTTTCATTCTAACTATTTAAGTAGGCATTTTTTGATAAGTGCATGTTTGCTGAAGAGTATTTGGTGTTCGTTTATTGCATTGTGTGTGTGTGTGTGTGTGAGATGCTGTATGTTTGATGCATGTGAAAAAGAAAGAGTGCGTGCGTGTGTGTGCTTTTGAAATTGTGCTCCTGCGAGCCGTGTTAAATGTGCTAATTAATTATTTTATACAAGTTGCGATTTTTGCAGTGTCATTTTATTTGTAACTAAATTAGGCAAAATTTCATCCTCACTATGAAAACATCCAGCTGCTTTGTTCTTCTTGATGTTAGTTTTCATTTCTGCTAATGTGTGTTCTATGTACGTACAAACATTAAAGGTTTTGTATACAACTTGTGTACATTTGTGTTTTTTTAAATACACGTTTTGTATATGTTTTTGCTATTTCATTTTGTATGTTATTTGTATGAGATCTGTAATGTTTTGTAGAAGCCTTGTATGTGTTTTAATGATTTTATATATTTTGTATGTAAATGAATTTTGTATGTATAAAGTTTTGTAAGTATACATTTTGTAAACATACAAATTTTGTATGTATACAAATTTTGTATGTATGCAGATTATGTATATATGTATACAAAATTTTGTATATGTTTTTTAGCGGTGTGCTGTAATGATGAATTGGCTCTGTCAAGATGCTAATGTTGCAGCTTTTGTTGAAAAGATGGTGGTGGTGATGATGATCATGATTAAAATGGGTATGACGATGTTGACGCGCCTACATATGTACACATAAATACACATATACATATACATAAAAACACACACATACATGCACGTATTCAGAAACATACATAAGCATACATACAAACAAAGGAACACACACTCCTGCTCACCTAGGCTATCATTGTGGCATTTTTCTTACATTATAGTCATCATTACGGAAACTCTCATGAAAAGAATAACTTTTTGTTTCATTACGCGCTCCTGTCATTCTTTCGTTCGATCGGTCATTCATTATTTATTCATTCATTTATTCAATTATTTTTTAGTTTATTCATTCGTTCATTCATTCGTTTATTCATTCATTTGTCCGTTCGTTTCTTTGTTCATTCATTCGTTCGTTCGTTCGTTCGTTCATTCATTCAGTCATTTTCATTCATTTATTCATTCATTTGTTTTAATTAGTTTATATGTTTGTTCAATTATTCATTCATTCATTAGTTTTGCTATCTCATGTTTGTTGAGAGCTTTTTCAATTTAAAAAATTTTTATTTTTGAATAAAATTCTTAAAAAATTGTCAAAACATGAGAAAATTTGGAGATAAGCAGCAGACGCTGGTGTTTCTTGAGCGGGAAAACACAATAATTGGATCTAAAAAAAGTTGAGACAAAAAATATTGAAAAATTTGAAAATCTGAAAGTAAATAAAGTCGAAAACGCGATGAGATGATGATGATGGAAAATATGAATAATAAAGTTAATAAAATGAATAACAATAATAATTAATATTTAATACTGTTAAAAAATGAAAATAAACACATATATATGTATAGAAAAAACAAAGGAAGGTAGAGAGAGAGAGAGAGAAAGAGAAAGAGAGTGAGAAAGAAAGAGAGAGAGAGAGAGAAATGAGAAATAGAGAATGAAAGACAGAAAAGTATTTGCGCACGTTTGCTCTGCATGCAAATAGCTGAACGCATTTGTATTAATAATTAAGAACTGGATTACTGCTTTTTAAAAATTGCCTAATCGTCTTTGTAATACTTTTCGGAATAAGATGTTGTGGTAGTGGTAGTAAGCGTATCTTCCAGTACGTCAATCGGTAGCTCAGATAATAGAAGCGCCCTGCCATAGCATACTTATCACGGTGAAAGTATTATCAGTAGTTTCATTATTACGAAGCAAAATAAGAGTTTTTATTTAGTCTCTTGAAAAAAATACAATAAAATGCAATTCACAGACAAGGATGACAATGGTAAAACCTGAACAAGAAGCTCATCTAGCATCGCCACCGTAATTAATCATATTAATATTATAAAATGCATATCAAATCGATCGAGAGTTATCTACATCGCCAATTTGTTTAAATTGTAGTAGCGACAAGTATTAGAAGTAGTGACTGTAGCAACTTCAAGAACTACACGCAACAGCTGCACATCTAGAGAATAACGGAGTTATTGTCCTTTTATTGCAATCGCCCGGACCGTATCTTTTTTCTTCGGTGATTCGTCGGACATTACAAGCGAGTATTATTTATTTATCTACATTTTTGCCTACTCAAGTTCTTGGGTGGGTTTTCAATTTTGGGGTCACCTCTCTCTCCTCTATTTTATCTCCCTATGGCTGGATGAATGTGTGTATATTTGTATATATAACAGTGTTTGTGTGTGTATGTATATGTTTGTATGTATATGTGTTGTGTGTGTATGTATATGTATGTGTGTATGTGTGTGTGTGTGAGTGTGTATGTTTGTATTTGTGTGTGTGTGTGTGTGTGTGTGTGTGTGTGTGTGTGCGTATGCGTATGTATGTGAAACGAACGGGTGGTGCTTAGCTTTTAGAATGGCGTTCCTTAAAAATTAAAGTTCTCTAGGTCGCAAGGTCGAGATACTAGCTTGTTGGAAATAATAATGATGATGATGATGATAATAATAATATAATAATAATAATAATAATAATAATTAAAAACAATTACGCACCATTGATTAACATGGAAAAAAATTCTCTCCGTCGGCTATTTATTAATGAATATTAGTGCATAAAAACTTTGATTACTTTCTTTTTGTTGCTACTAAAACTACTACTACTACTACTACTACTATTACTACTAAACTACTGGTACTATTACTACTACTACTACTACTACTACTACTACTACTACTACTACTACTACTACTACTACTACTACTACTACTCTTACTACAACAACTACTACCGTTACTCTTAGAAGTATGTGTAGTCGTAGTAGTAGTAAGAAACGTATTATGTATGTAGGTATTTGTATATCCGGTAGATCTGTATCTACTGTTTGTTTGTTGGTTGTATGTATTTATGTATGTATGTATGTATGTATGTTTATATGTATGTATGTATGTATGTATGTATGTATGTATGTATGTATGTATGTATGTATGTATGTATGTATGTATGTATGTATGTATGTATGTATGTATGTATGTATGAATGTATGTATGTATGTAAGTATGTATGTATGTATGTTTGTTTGTTTGTTTGTTTGTTTGTATGTTTGTTTGTTTTTATGCATGTATTATCCCACGAAAATTTCATTCTCTTTAGGAGAAATCGGTTTTATTTTGATTTTATCCGCCATTAAATGTCGCTCCGTAATAATTCCAAGTCATAAC
>NW_008704083.1:9134324-9137678 GCF_000326865.2 Helobdella robusta
CACACACACACACGCACATACACACACACACACACACAAACACACACACACACATACATACATACATACATACATACATACATACATACATACATACATACATACATACATACATACATAGATACATACATACATACATACATAGATACATACATACATACATACATACATACATACGTACATACATACATATATACATAAATAAATACATATAAACATACAAACAAACATACAAACACACATAAACATATATTGATACAAACAATATATTTCATGTGTAATGATCTGTGTTCAAGAATTCTGTAACGTTCAGAAGGGAATACATGGAAAGTGAGAGAGGGAGAGAGAGAGAGAGAGAGAAACAGAGAAGAGAGAGAGAGAGAGAAAGAGGGAGAGAGAGAAGTAAAGAAAGAGAAAAAGAGAAAGAAAGAGTGAGAGAGAGAAAAACATTGCATACGCACATTCATACCTGCCAGTGTACACACATACATACACGCACATTAAAGTCATCATGTCGTGTGAAACAACGTTTATCGATACACGCTATGCTAATGGTTCGGATATCGGAATGTTTATTTAAGCATACAAACATGTTTACAAAATACAAACCAATACAAACAACACATACTAAAAAACATACAAAACACACATCTACACACACGTATGAATACGTACACACGTACACACACGTCATCGCCGAACTGAACTGAACTTCTATAAAAAAAACTCTAAATAACTTATGAGTTAAAATTAGCACGAATAAACAAAATCCCTAGTTTAATTGAGAATGTTTACGACACCTACGCACACACACATACACGCACACATAAATAATTATACATACATGTATACATAAACACATACAAATACACATCCACTTATACATACATACATACAGGCAAGTTGTTTGTCTTTAACAAAACATATGCTCAATTGAGCAAGACAGTGTTTTTATTCAACATGTTTAGAGAACATATGAATGAAAAAATAAATACATATACACACATACAAACAAACAAATATACAATTACACTTACGTATATACACAAAATCAGATAAGAATCTTCTGTTTTGCATCAATTAATTTTGTTTTTTTCTGTTTTTGTATTTAGTATTTATTATTTTTTCTGTTTTTGTTTTATTTTTCATGACGATTTTATGTTTGTCACACAGTTGAATGTAATTACTTTTTATGTTCGATAACTCGGGGTAAAAATTTTTTTTATTTTGTTTTGTTTTATATAAGGATATGATACTTTGTCAAGTTGTTTAACTGCATATTTCTTGGCAACATGTTGAATTTTTTTTTAAACTTTTTTAATAAAAGTTGTATGTATGTAAGTGTATGTAAGTGTGTGTGTGTGTTCATGTATTTATGTATGTATGTACGTATGTATGCAACAAGCACGAAATGTGGTTAGTTGCGAAAAACAGTTCCCTGCTGTCGCCTGATCTGACGCTGACCATTTTACATATTGCCTTAAAAAATTTAAGGGTGTTGGGGTCCATCGGGCCGAGAACCTCGATACATATTGGCAAAAATTCCATCGAGGGGAGGGCATTTCCATATTTTTTCATTTTCTCGTCCGCTGCCCTGCCCAAACCGCATTCTTTACTTGTCAGGTTTACATATCGTTCGGCAAGGGTGCCAGGGACCGTAACATCCCACGCCAAATATCTACCGGCTCTCCAAGGTATTAGTGTATGTATGTATGTATGTATACATGTATGTATGCATGTATGTATGTATGTATGTTTGTATGTATTTATGTACGTATTCATTATTTGTTTATAGGACATAATTGTATCTGTTTCTTTAAAAATACTGTCCAGTATATCAGTGTTTTTCTTAATATGTTTTTTTCTCTTTTTCAAACAGTTTTTTTTACAGTAAAGATTGGTTTACGACGTTGAAATTTGTTTTTGTGGTAGTAAATTTTTATTTTCATTTACTTTTTATCATAATTTTTGTATTTTTGCTTAAATTTAAGATTTTTTTTCAAAATTTTTTTTTCGGTATTAAGTTGTGATTGCGTATTTTTGCTGATTAAACTAATCAGAAGTTGTACCTAGAAGAGATTATCATGTTTCTGTAAACTGTAGCACAATTCCATATAATGTTTTTTTGTTTGTTTGTTCATATGTCTGTGTATCTGTGTGTATGTGTGTGTGTTAAGTGTGTGTGTATATGTATGTATATTTGGAATCAACACTGTCAACTTATTCACTATTTCCTTCAATAATAACACCACCACCATCACCATCGTTGCGTCATCACTGTCATCTTCATTGTCGGATTCTTACTCACTTTATGGCCGCAACTAATTTTTTTTCAACTTTGTTCGTTTTCTGTTTTTTCTAGTTTCTAGGCTATTTCGGCTTTTTTGCCATAATTCCTCTAATTTTTTTTATCTCTCTCTCTTTCTCGCTATATATATATATATCTTTTTTTCTTCTCCCTCCCTCTCTTTTTTTCTCCTTCTCACTCTCTCTTTTCCTCTCTGTCTCACTCTGTGCATTCAAGTGCGAAATTGTTTATTTCCACGACCAGCATTTTGAGAACATGAACAGCAGAACAACATGGCACGTGTGTATGTTTGTATGTTTGTGTGTGTGTATATGTTTATGTTTTTCCTATGTTTGTTTATGTATGTTTATGTTTTTCCATGCATTTATGTTTGTGTGTGTTTGTGTTTTTTTTTTCTATGTATGAATGAGAGTGTATTTATGTATGCGAATGTTTTGATAACTATGCGTGTATGCGTGTATGCTTGCTGCCGTGAAACTGTTTTAAGACACCCACCTACTCATACACACACATATTCACACATTTACAAATTCACTGGCGCACCTACACACACACACACACACACAACACACACACACACGTACGTACATATGAAACACATACATTCATACAATAACGAAATAAAAATATGCAGATTTCTTGCAAACAAACATAAAATACAAAAACATAAAAACAAAGAGCAAACAAAACAAACAAAGCAAAACAAACAAGAAAAACATAAGCAAAACTTGTTGTCACTTAAATCATATTTCATGTGGCACATTGGGTTGAAAGGTCCCTCACTGTTCCTAAAAAGACTTAAGCGTTCATACAAACTTACATACATACATACAAACATAAACGCATACATACAAAGTACATACAAACAAAAATACAAGCACACATACATACATACATACATACATATATACATACATACATACATACATACATACATACATACAAACAATCTAAACACATACAATCATATATACAACCGTATACNAAAGTCTACCAAAAAAAATTTAGATCCTATTGAATAAATTTTGTTTCAAACAAATTACATT
>NW_008704083.1:9138175-9143034 GCF_000326865.2 Helobdella robusta
AATGAAATCATTATTTGTATTACTATTTGTATTATTGTTGTTATTTTATGCTTTGGGGCAGAGTGATAGATGATTCATATTGATGACGTCATTAAGGTGGATGATGATTAAAAGAAAGTGAAGTGTAAAGAGAATAATCAACAGTGAGACACGTTATAAATCCAGGAGTGAATGAGAAGATGGATGGATGGGTTGATGAAAGAGTGAATAAATAGATGATTGATTGAATGAATGAATAAATGAATGAATGAACGAATAGACGAACGAATGAAAGAAAAAATATTTGAAAGAATAATAAAAATATTTTAAAATTGATCAACCCTCTTAAAAATAAATGAATGAAAAAATAAAAACGAATGAATGAACAAGTAAAGAACAAAAAAGAATGAATGAAGAAACGAACGAGTGAAAAAAGAGAGAAAAATGAATGAAGGATAGAGGGAAGAGAAGGATTGGCGTAATCTTGCAGGGAATGAACATTATGGGATGAAATTAGCCGTTAAGCATTACACGTGCAAGTCTGTTATGGATGATTCCTGGGCGCGTTTTGTTAAGAATGCCTTCCTTCCTTCCTTCCTTCATTCCTTCATTCCTTCATTCCTTCTTTCCATCCTTTATATTTTCCTCCATTTATTCATTCTTTTATTCGTTCGTTCATTCATTCTCTCGTTCAATCATACGTTTACTTTCACATAACCACTTTCATCTATTTATTTTTTAAATTTCATTTTATTTTTGTTTTTTTTTTAATTAATTAAACTCCTTTTTTTGGATTTAAAAAAAAAATGTAAGAGGCAGAGAAAGAAAAAAAAAAGAAAAAAAAAGAGAGCGAGAAAGAGGTAAAAATTGAAAGAAAAAGAAAAAAGAGATAGAAATGACGAAAAGAGAGAGAGATATATATAAAAAAAGAGGGATAAGAAAGAAAAGAGACAGCAGCCCAGAAAAATAGCTAAAATATAAAACATTGTCACACGAACGAGACGACAAGAGTGAACGGCAAAAATAATAAAAAATTAGAAAGAAAACTCCAAAGAGAACATAGAGGTTAGAAGTAAAAAAAGGATGGAGAGTAAGAGGAGAAGAAAAAAACTTGAAAGTGAAAAGAGAGGGAGTGAAAAAAACAAGAGTAAGAGAGAGAGAGAGAGAGAGAGAGAGAGAGAGAGAGAGAGACCAAAGAAGGAGTGTTGAGGGGTTATAAAGTGTAAAGTTTAAGTGGAATAGTTTATCGTCACAATGCGGTTTGCATGTGTTTGTTTGTTTCTTGGTTCTCATGTTTACATGCGTTCGCACGTTTGATGGTTTTGATGTTTGCCTGAGTTTGATTGTTCGTTTGTTTCTATGTTTGCATGTTCTTTACTATATATTTTAATGTATTTGGTCCACTTGTTCGTTAGCTTATTGTTTAATTTAAAATTTACAAATTTTTAAAATTTGGTTATTTGAGGTTTTATTTTTGTTTAATTTTAATTGAATGTTCATTCAGTTCATCCGTTATATTGTTTCAAAGGTTTATTGCTTGCTTACGAGTTAGTTCTTATTGAATTTAACAGGTTGAAGCAGTGTGTGTGGAAGTTAATTTTTAATTTTTCTAATTTATTTTAACACATTCAGTCGTTCAAATGTTCATTTTTCATTAATTTAAGCGTTTATTTGCTTTTGTCCTGAGAGCTTTTTCATTCGCTTTTATACGTTCGCTAAAGACTTTCATTCTTTTGTTTTTCATTCCTTCATTTATATTTTTATTCATTCTGACGTTTACATTTTCTTTCATTTCATTGAATTTTTTTTTCATCATTCATTCGTTTATTCTTTTATTTATTCGCTCGCTCTTTCATTCATGCACTTGACCTTACTTTATCACATAGAATCAGCGTACATCCGGCTGCCTTGATGATGATGATGATGATGATGATGATGATGGCGGTAATGATGACGACGACGATGATGAAAAAGATGAAGAAGAAGATGATGAAGATGATGCTATAATAATGATAACAATTATAACAATGAATTTAACGATGACGACGATGATGAAGGCGACTGAATGATAATAAATTTTACAAATGATATCATAGTTGCTGTTTAATGATATTAATGATGATAAATAAATTTGTAATTAACAATGATTTGTATCTATGATATTTCAGACTTGGAGTACAGCTAAAAAAACTGATACAACGTCATTTTCATCGTCGTCGTCATCATCACATCTGTCTATAAGAACTTTTCTTTGCCATCATTATCAATTTTGAGGAATTGATCCAAAGAAGAACATTGAAAATAACAAAGATTAAATAATTTTAAAACCTACAAGCCAAAATAAATAGCATAGAAGAAAAACATGAAAATAAACGAAATAATTGAAGAAAATAATAAACTCTTAGGCGGGAAACATTTTTTGTTTAATATTTAAAAGGGAAATCCACTGGAGCGACTATGGTGGCGCTAATAGGCAGGTTATGCTGCTACTTTTTGCTACTTCAAAATCTCAACTACACATATTCTGATGCTGGTCGGATGAACAGCCACGACGAACAACGACAAGAAGATGACGACAACGTTTCTTCTTACAGTTGTGAGTTTTTGTGTGTGTGTGTGTATGTTTG
This sequence comes from Helobdella robusta, assembly GCF_000326865.2. Lineage (NCBI taxonomy): Eukaryota > Metazoa > Annelida > Clitellata > Rhynchobdellida > Glossiphoniidae > Helobdella > Helobdella robusta. The sequence goes on from NW_008704083.1 coordinate 9,140,782, forward strand.
TGTGTGTGTTTTCATGTTTGTATGTGTGTTTTCATGTGTGTGTGTGTGTGTGTGTGTGTGTGTGTGTGTGTGTGTGTGTGTGTGTGTGTGTGTGTATGTGTAATGTTTTGTGTTTATGTACACCAACTAACATGTGTCTATTCTATACATTTTTCTTGAATTTATCATTCTAATATTTTACATTAGATACACAGAAATTTACAAACTTTTGTAATCATATTTATGTATGCATATAAAAACCGTCATCATAATTATCACCTTCATCTCCATTAACATCGCCATCTTATCATCATCATCAAATTTCTCGTCTTCATCCTTTTCCTCATCATCGTCGTCGTCGTCGTCATCATCATCCGCACCATTATATTAATCACCAATTTGCCGGGCATTAATCACTTATTCCTATATTTATTTAGCATATCTATAATTGGATCGCTATCCTCATCATTATTTCCTTCATAATCGCCAGTTTCAGCGTCTTTATTATCATCGTTATCATTGTCGCTATCACCATCGTCGTCATCGTCATCTTCTTTTATATCATCATCGTTGTTATCATCGTCTTCATTATATCATCATCATCATTATAATCATCATTTTCTTCTTCTTCTTCATCACTCTAAACTTCATCATCATCGTTATCATTATCTTCGCCATTTTCTTCATCATCGTCATCTTCATCCTCATCATCTTCATCATCATCATCATCATCATCGTCATCTGACATTATTATTGTTCCTAGAGAGTTAGATCGCCAGGCTCTCTCAAGTACTTCAGGCCAGCTGGATATTGATGTAGCTGCTGTGGAAAAAAATGATTATTTTTTTTAATATTTTTTTGTGCATTTTCCATTTTTTTGTAATTTTGTACTTTCTATTTTTGGTAATTTCTATTTTTGTGTTTGGTTATAATAGTAGAAGTAAAAGTAGTAGTAGTAGTAGTAGTAGTAGTAGTAGTAGTAGTAGTAGTAGTAGTAGTAGTAGTAGTAGTGGTAGTAGTAGTAGTAGTAGTAGTGGTAGTAGTAGTAGCAGTAGCAGCAGTAGTAGTAACAACAACAGCAGTAGTAGTAACAACAACAGCAGCAGCAGTAGTAGTAGTAATAGTGACAAGTTATATTTTGAAGAATAAATGACTTCTGGCGTATTTTGTTTTTGCTCCTTGCAAACTCTTTAATGCAGTTCATATGTGGTGTGAGTGTTGTGTGGTTGTTGTGGTTATTGTGGTAGTGGTGGTTGTGGTAGTAGTAGTAGGTTGTAGTAGTAGGTTGTAGTAGTAGTAGTTTTTGTAGTGTTGTAGTTGTTTAATTTTGAAAAATTTTTAAATTATTCAAATTTATTTCGATCCATTTATTTTAAAATTTTCTGCTTTTTTTCTGATGTTTTTATTATCATAATCGTCGCCATCATCATCATCCTCATTGTTTAAATTAGCATTGTTTGAAAGTTTTTTACATATTCAAAATGTTTCTAGGATATATCTCAATCTGCGATTTTGTCTGGATATTTTCATTTTTTTCTGATTCGTTTTTTTGTTTCTGGTTTGTATTTTCTGTTTTGCATGATCTTGTTTTGTATGTGTTTTGTATTTGTTTTGATTTTGTAGTTTTCTGTTTTGTATTTTTTTATTTTGTATATGTATATTTTGTATTCTTTCAGTTTTGTATGTTTTCTTGTTTTTGAAGCCTCAGGGAAACAAAACATTTCACTTCTTTATTTGTTTTTTTTTGTATTGTTTTAAGATACAAAAAAATTTTTTTTATAGAAAAAAAATGAAAAATTTGTTGATCGAAATCATTAGAATGTGAAATGGCTAAGAGGCATTTAGCAATAAATTGTCTAGGTTATATTGAATGTTTATTTTTCGCCTTCTTGGGTTTTGTCTGCCATTTTTTTGTATTAACGATGTTTATCGTGACTTTGTATTATTTATTTGGTATTTTTGGGTATGATGTGTTTATGTATATTGTATTTTCACTTTTTTGTGTATAAGTTTGTATGGTTTATGTTGTTTTGTTTGCCTCTAGATTTTATGGTTAGATAGTTAATCGGTTTTTTGAATTTTTTGCTTTCTGAATTTTTCAAAAACTTTTTATAAATTTTTTTAAAATCAAAATTGTAATTTTGTTCGTACGTTAGGAAAAAAGAAAAAAGAAGAAAACACAATTTTAAACGGACATTCTCCTATTTGGCAAAGGGAGTGGAGTGCCTTGCAATATTCTACTGACTGCATTACTATTATGTGTGTTTGTTTGAG
>NW_008704083.1:9144306-9152459 GCF_000326865.2 Helobdella robusta
CTTTTATGTGAGTGTGTGTGTGCGCGCGTGTGTGTACGTTTACGTGTTGTGTGTGTGAATGATGTGTGTGTGTGTGTTAATGTCATTTTACGTACGCTCGCATGCGTGCGTCAGTGTGTGCGTGAATGGTTTTATATTCTACCTTTTTGTTTGATCAAAAGATTTCAAGTTTGTTTCTAGGTGGTTGTTTCTTTCTTTAGGTGTTTGTTTGCGTTTGTTTGCTATTGTACTGTATTGTATTGTATGAATGTATGTATGTTTGTATTGTATGAATGCATGTATGTTTGTGTGTGTGTGTTTGTGTGTATGATGTATGTGTGTAAGGTGTTGGTTTGAGCGTTTGCTATAAATTTTACTTTTCTGAAAGCAGATATTTTTTTTGTATTGTTTGTATACATATGTGTATGTTTATACGTATGCGTCCATGTATTGTATAATAAATATTTCTGTATTTAAAATTGTTTGTATTTATGCATGTGTGTATGCATATTATTTAATATTTTAAAAATTATGTGTAAATATGACTGTACTGTATTATTGTTGTGTGTGTGTATTTAGTATTTAAAGATGTATCCAATTGCACTTGTATGATGATGATGATAGTATGTATGTCGGTATGTTTGTATGTATGTTGGTATGTGTGTTTGTTTGTAAGTTTTTATATGTTTGTATGTTTGTATGTTTGTATGATCTATGTATGTATGTTTGTATGTTTGTAAAGTTGTTTGTACGTATGTATGTTTGTTTGTATGTTTGGCATGCGTGTGTAACGGGTTTAAAATTGTTGATGATGTTGAAGTTAGTTAATGATAACGCTGTCTCGAGTGTTAAATACTTGTAAAACACGTACTTTGATGATGATGATGTGGGTGGTGATGATGATGATGATAGTGTTGGTGATGATGATGATAGTGTTGGTGATGATGATGATGAGGATGACGACAGTGAAGATGATGTTGTTAAAATTTTTTCGAAATATTTTCAACCAGAATGACGATGACAATAATAGTGATAATGATAATATGAATGATAACGATGATGATATGAATGATAATGATGATAATGATATCAATGATAATGATGATTAAGATAATTATGACGCAATAATTATATTATTATAGTTACATTATCATCTCTGGAAGTAATTCTAATTCACACATCAAAGGCTTTTTCTTTTGCTTTCATCACCAACATTATTATCATTATAATTGTCATCATTATTTTTGTTCGTATAATTATCATTAGTTTGTTTTAGAATAATTGCTATCGTCATCATCGTCGTCATCACCATCATCATCATCATCATCATAGCCTTCGTCTTTATCATCGTCATCATCATCATCATCATCATCATCATCATCATAATCATCATCATCGTCATTGTCGTCATCGTCGTCATCATCGCCATTATCGTCATCACCATCATTGTTGTCGCCTTCATTGTCATCATTGTGGTTGTTGTCATCATCATCATCATAGTCTTAGTCATCTTAATCGTCATCCTCCTCTTTCTCCTCCTCCTCCTCCTCCTCATCATCATCCTCATCATCATTGTCATCATCATCATCATCATCCCAACAGACCAACAAGCAGTCCTCCACCAGAACAAAGCGGAGAATGCAAAAATCGATAAAAGACCGACGGAGATGAAGACTGACTCGAGGTATGTTAATAACCGACCGAAGAGGAATACCATCACTACCGACACTCAACTCATCCCTACAAACACGAATACACATGGAATTCCCACTTCTGGTTATACACCTGGTAAGGATGCTAATAAGGACAACCGGTACAACGAAGGTGGGACTAAAAATGTTCCGGGTGATAATCACGGTGTAAAGTTCTTGAAAAGTTTTGTGGTTAATAACGCGGTGACTATTAAATCCTGCAAGTACATGCTGGCCGTCAAGCAGAAAATATATGGAGTGTTTCATGTTGCTCTTAAGGTTTGTGGTGTGTGTGTGTGTGCCTGTGTGTGTGTGCGCGCGTGTGTGTGCGTGGTTCTATGTGTGCATGTGCATGTGACTGTGTGTGTATGTGTGTGTGTGTACGTGTCGTTTTCTCATTGCTTTTGTTTACATAACTTGATCGTCGTCACAGTCCTAAAATTGTTTTTTTTTATGATTTTTTTTATGATTCTTCATCATCTTCAAAATTATAATTATCATCATCATCTTCCTCATTATCGTCGTCGTCATTATCACCATCACCACCATCCTCATCATCATCTTCTTCCTCGCCATCAGTTCCGTACGACATTCCCATCTGTAGTCCTGATGACGAGCGTCGGTGGTCCGTTAAACCGGGATTTCTTGCACTTGGAGCTTTTAAACGGTCACGTGAGGTACAGTTATGACGTAGGCAGTGGTCCCAGGGTCCTTGACACCTCATCAATATTATCATCATCATCATCGTCGTCGTCGTCGTCGTCTTTACTATTGTTGCAAAAAACTCGGCCTTGGTCATCAGCATCATCATCAGCATCATCGTCGTCATCATCATCGCCACCATCGTCATCATCATCATCACCACCATCGTCATCATCATCTTCATCATCATCATCATCACCACCACTTCCTCTTTTACGCAACATGACTTTCCACGACAATAAATGGCACGAGGTCTGATTAGTTTTTTGAGTGATTGATTGATCGATTGTTGGAATGATTATTTCATTGATTTCTGTTAATGTTTTGATCAATTAATTAATTTTTTTAATTATCTTTTCGCTATTTGATTCATCCATCCGTCTTTTCATTTGCAAAACCCTTCTATCTATCGCTCCATAATTTTATTAATAGGTTCGAGTCTTCCGGCGAAATCTCACCACCCATTGGCTGATTGTCGATGACGTCATACGTCTGCATGACAACTTACCCGCTATAAAATCCGTCTACTACGATCTAGCCAACGATTGGTTATTTTTTGGTGGGGCCCCAAACAGCGGACCAATCAGAAACGGCGATGGCCTCAAATATCAAAATAATTTTTACTCTAGTGGAAAAAATTACAAATATGCAAATTATTATAATGAGGGTGCCGGTTGTGGGGGTAGAGGATTTTTGGGTTGTTTGGGGGATATATCCGTAAACGGGGCATCAATGAGAAAAGTGCAGAAAGAGAAGAAGATTGTGTTCGCCACGAAGAAAAAAATGATCAGGATGATTGAGAACGATGATGATGATGATGATGGCGTGAAAGATGATGATGATGATGGCGGTGATGGTGGGAAAGGTATCAGTGATTACGATGGAAATGATGATGAAGATGATGACGAAGATAATGTTGAAGATGAGGAGGAAGATGATGATGAGGAGGAGGAGGAAATAGCTGAAGGATGTCAAGGTCTGTTCATGTTTGTTTGTCATTTTCTAGATTAATGCCACCATACTCATCCATTTTCTGCTCAAAGTCATCGTCATCTAAGTGATCATTATCATCATCATCATCATCATCATTATCATCATCATCATCATCATAACCAACATCATCATTATCGCCATCCTCACCATCGTCATCAAAACTCTTTCAAAATTCAAAAAGATTTGTCAGTCTGGTTTCATTATGTCAAATTAAAAAAAATTTGACAAATTATAAATGCTTTTGCTGGTAGAAACATCTGAATTGAGATTATTAGATTTCAAAGAAATGAAACTGAATTAAATTTGGGAATGAATGAATGAATGAATGAATGAATGATTGAATGAAGGAATGAATGAAGAATGAATGATATTTTTATGATACTATATATATCCAACGCAAGTTCGTTTTATATACAAATTTTTTATACAAATATACAAATATACAAAAATAAAATCCAAAATACGATTCTGTTTGTAATGTATGCTTCTGTTGTTCAAAAATCGGACGAAAAATTTTGAATAAATATTAAAATAAAGAAGAAACAAACTAAGAAAACATGACAATAAAAAAGTAATAATGATTAATAATAAAGTATAAGAAAATAAAAATCAGATAAAAATTTTTTTGGCAGCATTTTCAAATCGTTCGTTCGTCCGTCCTTACGTTCATCTGGCGGTCCTACCAGCTTTCTTGCTTTGACGTGCATTTGCAAGTCTAATTGTATCGAGGAATTCCTCCATTTAAAGAAAATAAAAATAAAATCCAAACAACAATAATAATAATAAGACTACTACTATTACTATTCCTACTACTACTACTTCTACTACTACTACTTCTATTACTACTACTACTACTACTACTACTACTACTACTACTACTGCTGCTGCTGCTACTACTGCTGCTGCTACTACTGCTGCTGCTACTACTAATACTATTTGTTTAATTAGCAATGCAAGCATACATACAAATTACGATTCTGTTTGTAATGTATGCTTCTGTTGTTCACCGAATAATGTAACGTGTTGTATGTTCTTCTATTTTCAACAGTGTAAATTGTATTTGAATTAAGTCTTTATGACATGTGATAGTTGGAGATTTTTTTTTAAATACTTGTAGACGGTATTCGCTATGTGAACACTAATTAAATATTGAATATTGACTAAGTGTTTGTAAAGTATTTGCCAGTTCTCAAAAGCCTCGAAAATTTTAACAACGCTAAATAAATGTAATAATAAAATAAATGTCACAACTATTACTACAATTAATAACGATGATAAGGCGGGTGCTGATAGTGATGTTTAGTGGTGGTATTGATAATGATGACGGTGATAAAGTGTTTTATTATTCCCGCCAGCCAACTTGCCATTTCCAGTACTGATTTAATCTTTGTAATCTGTGACGTCATCATCAACGTCATCTTCTTCTTCATCGTCGTCGTCGTCGGCTTCATCATCATTGTAAACATTTTATTATTATTATTATTATTATTAATGTTGTTGTTGTTTGTATTGTTAGCATTATTAGCAGTATGTGTGTTTGACATACGTACTAATGCAATAAAATCTTATCATTATTCAATATCATCGTTTTTTTTTGTATTAGTCAACATCATCATCAGCATCACCATTATCGTCGTGATCATCATCATCATAATCATCATCCTTATCATCACCATCATCATCATCATCATCATCATCATCGTCATCATCATCATCATCATTATCATCATCTCTCCAACTACCCCATCATCTATATCGTTGAAGACACGACAATCGTTATTTCTGTCTGCGTGACGTCACGTTTCCTCTTACGTCATCGTCGTCATCAACGTCATCTTCATCATCATTTTGAGAGCCATCGTCATCATTTTGTCTTATCGATCGCTACATACTCTGTCACCATCACCAATTGTGATGATTCTCGATATGTGTGTGTATATATTTTATCGTTTCTCTCATTATTGTTTAACGTATTAACGTTATCACCATCATCTTCTTCTTCTTCATCATCATCATCTTCTTCTTCATCATTATTGTCATAGTCTTCTTCGTCGTCGTCATCATCATCTTTTCACTCTTTTCTTCCACCATGACGAGATAAACCGACTCCCATCCATCCATCATAGCCCGATTTACTTTTAAACGTACAAATTTCTTAGCTGGCTGTTGTTGTTGTTGTGGTTGTAGTTGTGGTGTTGTTGTTGTTGTGGTTGACGATTTTGATGTCGTGGTCGATGATGTTGTCGATGACGACTTGACTGATGTTGTTGTTGTTGTTGATGATGTTGTTGCTGCTGCTGCTGCTGTTGTTGTTGTTGATGTTGTTGCTGTTGATGTTGTTGCTATTGTTGTTGTTGATGATGCTGTTGTTTATATACTTTATATTAGCGTAGCACGCAATATTTTTTTTTTAATTTTCTAAAACTTCTTCACCCATTTAATAAAACTTTTCAATTTTAAAAACCATTTGAGAAAAATTTTTTTTCTCTCCAGTCGGTCAGTCAGTAATTTCTCTTACGACTACTTTTTGCGCGAGTGTGTCGATCATTAATTACTCATCGGTGGACATTCTTCTTGCTAGTCCGTAGCGTTTTCTTCATCACCGTGTGAGTATTATTACTAACTACTTACTACAGCTTCTGCTGCTGCTATTGTTACAAAGTAGTAGTAGTAGTAGTAGTAGTAGTAGTAGTAGTAGTAGTGGTAGTAGTAGTAGTAGTATAGCAGTAGTAGTAGTAGTAGTAGTAGTATAGTAGTAAAAGTAATACTAGTAGTTATAGTAGTAGTAGTAGTAGTAGTAATAGTAGTAGTAATAGTAGTAGTAATAGTGGTGGTAATAATGGTAGTAGTAATAGTAGTAGAAGTAGTAGTAGTAGTAGTTGTTGTTTTTGTAGTAGTAGTGGTAGTAGTAGTGGTAGTAGTAATAGTAATAGTAGTAGTAGTAGTAGTAGTAGTAGTAGTTGTTATTAGCGTTAAAGCTCGTTTATTTAAAATGTAAATGCCTTACTTTTTTGCATCTTTTTACACGCAGGTATAATTTTCTGGGCGTGATGTTGTAAACATTTTCAAGAAGATAAAGATGATGATTGTGATGTTGTTGTTGATGTTTATGACTATGATGATGCTGTTGATGTTGTTGATGCTGATAAGGATGTGGTTGTTGTTGCTGTTGATAATGACATTGTTGTTGTTGATGATGATGTTGTAGATGTTGATAATGATGTTGTTGATGATGAGGATGATGTTGATACTGATGTTGCTATTGATGTTATGTAGATATTGTTGTTGATCATGATAATGATGATTTTGTTTTTGTTAGTCTTATTGATAATACTACTTCTGCTAATGTTGTTGATGTTGTTGTTGTTGATGTTATTATAATTAATGTTGTTGTGTATGTTGATGTCATCACCGTCAGTGACAATAGTTATGTTATAATTGCAGTTGTTTTCAAAGTTTAAAAATTTTTTATATACACAGCATAATTTAATACCTTGCGGTACGAATGTGTATAATTTAGTGCAATGGAGTATCATATAATACCAACAAAGGCTGCATGGTATCAATAATTACCATAAGAGATACCACTAGATAGCGTTAAATACCAAATATATCTAAATATTAGATATCATAAGATATCATTAGATATCATTAGATATCATTAGATACCATTAGGTATCATTAGATACCATTAAATATCATTAGGTATCATTAGATACCATTAAATATCATTAAATATTATTAGATACCAATAGATACTGTTAAATACCATGTAGTACAGTTTGATTTAACTTTATCTAAATCAGATACGCACATTTTTAAAAAAATATGAATTCCCGCGACAAATTAAAAAATTAATTTTTTCTAGAACCGATCGATTCTTGCGCACTGCCAGAGATTCCACCAAAAACTACCAACAACAACATCAACAACTTTTACAACAACATCAACAACAACAATATCATTACATTGACAAAAACATTTCCAAGCAAAAACGTTCTTTTGAGTAGAAATAAAAACAATCGCAACAACAACAACGTCAACAACAATATCATGTCATCATCGTTGTCGTCATCGTCATCATCGTCGTCGTCGTCACGACATAGTGATTGTTACAATGGGGGTGTTTGTTTCAATCTGTGGCGAACTTTCAGATGTGACTGCTCCATGACAGCATGGAGGGGAAGGTACTGCCATAAAGGTTGGTTGGTTGGTTGGTTGGCTGGCTGGCTGGTAGGTTAGTTGTTTGGTTGATTGGTAGGTTAGTTGTTTGGTTGATTGGTTGATTGTTTGATTGGTAAATTGATCGGTTAGTTAGTCGGGTGGTTTGTGATTGATTGGTTCACGCTGCTTTCGTTTCATAATGTTAGTTGGATAAATTTTCAATTGGCTGCTTGTTTTAGTTGACTGATTGATTGATTGATTTGGTTGAATGATTGGTTGATTGGTTAATTGATTTTGTTGGTTGGTTGGTTGGCTGGTTGATCTGACGATTGATTAGTTGATTGGTTAGCTAACCGAATAATCTTATGCAAGAAGATATTCACATTTGTTAAGATTGTCACGGATGTTGATGCTTTTTTGTCTCGACGTTGTTAATGTTTTTAGTGTTGTTGTTGTTGTTGTGGTTATAATAAAATTGATGTATTTGTTGTTGAATATTTTTAATTTAGTTTTTTTGTTATCTTTGCCTAAAATTAGTTTTCTGCTCGTCAATGTTTTCAATGAGAATATTAAATTGAATTCCATTTTTTTTGTGTTGATGTTGAAAATAATGATGTCTCGTGC
>NW_008704083.1:9160530-9162424 GCF_000326865.2 Helobdella robusta
CAATGTTGTTTTCGCTGTTGTTGTTGCTGCTGTTGTTTTGTTTATGCTGTTGTGATGTAGAAGTTGTTGTTGACGTTGTTATTGTTGTTGCTGGGATGCTGGTGTCATTGTTGTTTTTGTTGTTGTGCTACTATTCCATTGGTCAATTGTTACAATGTAATTTCGTCTCGTCTTGTTTGAAAAATAAAGTTACTTTTTGCTTTATACCCGTGCTATATTTTAGTTTTGTCGTTTTTTTGATTTCGATTCGTGCATTGTGCTACTGTCGGGATTGTGATTAAAGGTTATTCGGCTGTTGTTCTGGTTGTTGCTGTTTTTGCTGATGGTTTTGTTGGTGGTTTTGTTATTTTGTTTTTTAGGATGTTGTCTATGTAATTGAAGTTGTTGTTGTTATTGTTGTGTGCTTTTTCAATTTCTTCTTATTTTTTGGATGATTTTCCTTTTATTATTTACGTGAATTACGTGAATTTTTTTGATATCATTGAACCCTTAAACTGTTATTTGTGTATCATTTGACGTGCAAGGATTGTCTCTTTAATGCTACTTACGTTCTCTCGTTTCTGTAGATATTTTTTTTGTGACGGCGATGATGTTCTTAACGTTGATGACGTCATTTTTATCATCTGTTGATGTCATTAAGTTGATGAAACCAATTCGTAACACATCACGATTGCCAAAATGGATATTTTTAATCTAAATTGAAATTCTCCACTCGGTAGATGCCAGGAGATGGAGTGAGTTTAAATGCGATCGTGCGTTTTATTTGCCAGAAGTGTTCCCCTGACGATAACTTTTTAAAACGTCCAGGTCATTGACATGACTGTTTTTTCATACTGATGTTTGAGGATTTGATATTGATGAGTTGTTGTTGTTGTTGTTGCTGCTGCTGCTGCTGTTGTTGCTGCTGCTGTTGTTGTTGATGTGATGTTGTTGACATGCATTGCAACAATTACATTAACGTCATTACATTAACTTCAATTATTTTTGTGCCTGAGCGATCTTTACTTTGCAGCTCTAACAATCAAAAACTCTTCCTTGGTATAATTTCTTATTTATAGCCAAATAGGTGGGCTGCAAAAGCTGTTTTCTCCACACCACACAATGCATGCTTCATCCCCAACACCAGGCGTATTATTATTATTTATTAAGAGAAAACTTAATATAGCGTTCGTTATAGCAGTTTTCACAAACGCGTATATAGATATATAGGTATAGATACTTTGTATACGCCACTGCTGAATTGGTAATCGTTAAGTAGTCGAACTAGATCTTCGTGCTATAACAACGCGAGGTGTGACACTTCTACTGCCTGAGCTAACTCGCTAAATTCAAAAAAAAATAACATTTACTACAACAACTTCAAATATAACAAAAATAATTTTATTGACTGACTGACTGACTGACTGACTGACTGACTGACTGACTGACTGACTGACTGACTGACTGACTGACTGACTGACTGACTGACTGACTGACTGACTGACTGACTGACTGACTGACTGACTGACTGACTGACTGACTGACTGACTGACTGACTGACTGACTGACTGACTGACTGACTGACTGACTGACTGACTGACTGACTGACTGACTGACTGACTGACTGACTGACTGACTGACTGACTGACTGACTGACTGACTGACTGACTGACTGACTGACTGACTGACTGACTGACTGACTGACTGACTGACTGACTGACTGACTGACTGACTGACTGACTGACTGACTGACTGACTGACTGACTGACTGACTGACTGACTGACTGACTGACTGACTGACTGACTGACTGACTGACTGACTGACTGACTGACTGACTGACTGACTGACTGACTGACTGACTGACTGACTGACTGACTGACTGACTGACTGACTGACTGACTGACTGACTGACTG
>NW_008704083.1:9162882-9167989 GCF_000326865.2 Helobdella robusta
GGTCCTAATGACTGAATGAATTTTCGGTAATTTTTTGGGCAAAAAGGGCCTCGCATGAAATAGCTTCGCGGGCCGCATGCGGCTAGCGGGCCGCAGATTGCCTACCCCTGATCTATGTTGACATTTTCATAATCATAACAAAGTCAATCGCATCATCATGGTCATCATATTCAAATCATCATCTTTATCATTGCCATAAAAACGTTGTTGTCCTCCTCACCATCATCTTTTTCATCGTCATCTTTCTCATTATCATCATTTTCATCATCATTATCTTTATCCTTTCCTTCATTTCGTCGTCTCCATCATTCTACCACTGCACAACTTGCTATTTTTAAGATTAATTCCACTTTATATATTACAGTTGACCATCGTCCTCTTCTTTTGTACACACACACACACGCGCGCGCGCGCGCACACACACAAACTAAACACACACACACACACACGTCGTAATAAATGAAATGATGTGTGGGTTTTATGCACACACAAATGTATGTATATGTATGTGTGCGTGTATGTGTTTGCACGATTGTATGTTTAAAAATGTCTCTGTGTGTGTGTGTGTGCGTGTGTGTGTGTGTGCGTGTGCGCGTGTGTGTTTCTTTATCACGCGCCTGTGAATGGTCACAGACCATTTTATGAAAACGTCAAGTAAGCATTGCAGGATCTTGAGATTAATTATCTATGCATTCATCATTTCCATCTATGTACTTCTATGTCTTTGCTCGTTTGTTTGTGTGCGTGTTGTTTGTTTTTATGCATGTCTGTTTGAATGTATGTTTTTATGTACTTGCGTTTATTTTTTCATATCATTGTCTGTCTTTCTATATTTCTAAATGTTTTAAACATCTATTATATGAATGTTTGTATATGTTTTACATCTGAAAATATTTGTTTAAATTTTTATATTTTAGCATATATTTGGATATATTCGTATATATTTGTATGTATTTGTACATATTTGTTTATGTTTGTATATGTTTGTATATTTCTGTATATACTTGTATGTCATTGTATATATTTGTATACACTTGTCAACTGTTTGATTGATGCAGTCCCTTTACATTCTAAAGGCAAAGAAGCAAGATCAGAAATGTCACACAAGGCAACAAATATCGCAACAACATAAACAACAACAACATAAACAACAACATAAACATAAACAACATAAACATAAACAACAACATAAGCAACTTTTTCAACGTAGACGAAAATAGCAACATCATAAACAAGAGAATAATCGTGAAGATGGTGCCATTTATCTTCAACAAAACGGTTGGTCTATGTTTTTGTTTTTATACGTTTTTACGTCTTTACGTTTTTGTTTGTTTTTATTTTGTTTGTATGTTTGCATACAATTACGTTTATTTCCTTGTAGGTTCATTGTTTGTATGTTTGCATACAATTTCTTGTAGGTTTATTTTTTATGTATGTTTGTTTGTTTTATGTGTGTTGGGTTTGTTTTTTTTATGTAAACTTGAATAATTTTTTAACTTCTGTTTCCAGTACCGTCTCAATGTTTGTTTGTATGCTTTTGTATATTGATTTGTATTTGTTTGTTTTTTGTATGTTTGTTTGTTTGTATATATTTAAACAAAGATTCAATTAATGACTATTTTTCTTTTAAAGTTTTGTATTTTTATGTTCCGTCATTGTTTTATTATTGGTATTATTTTTTTTCTTTACATAATATGTCTGTATCTGTGTTTGTATAATTTTTTTATACAATTTGTAGTTGTATCAAGATGATGATGACGAAAAAGATGATAAAGAAGATGATGATGAAAATGATGATAATGATGATGAGGATGATAAAGATGATGTTGATGATAAAATAGAGAGTTTGATAGAGATATATGTGATAGCAAAATGGCAATTGATTCCGTCTTATCGACTGGCGATTTGTCATCTGCTGCTAAAAAAAACGTTCCATTACATTGTCCACAGAAATAATGTGGAGGATGATGATGACCACGATGTGAGGATGATGATGACGAAGATGATGATGAAGAAGATGATGATGATGATGATGATGTAGATGATGATGTAGGTGATGATGATGATAACGATAATAGTAATGACGATGGTTATGATAGTAACGATGAATATAGTGATGTATGTATATTGCTCGGCATAAAATATTGATCACCTTTCTTATATATATTATAATAAAGCATGTATAATATATTTTATATTGATAAGGCATGTATGTGAAGTTTTTCTTTATCAATGCATTGAATGAGAATTTTTATGTTCTTGCTGGTTTTCATCGTGTTGTTAATGTTATTATTGTTATTATTGTTGATGACGTTGTAACTGATTATGTCACTGACATCAATATTGGTGTAATTTTGATGTTCGAAATGATGTCGATGATGTCATGGTTGTTGCTGTTGACCTTAAGACTTTGTGACCTTACGAAACGAACCTTCAAATCTCAATGACCTCATTCTGCCCTTTACACTTTTTGATTTGTTTCTCGATCACTTCTTTATTTTTTTTTTCAACCTATCCTTTTCTTTTAAAATTTTTTCTCTTTCTCTTTCTTTCTTTTCTTCTTCCTTTTTTTTAAGTTTTTCAATTTATCTTTTTTTTATTTTTTCTTTTTCTCTTTCTATCTCTCCCTCTCTCTCTCTCCCTCTCTCTCTTTCTCTCTCTCTCTTTCTCTCTCTCTCTTTCTCTCTCTCTCTTTCTCTCTCTCTCTCTCACTCTCTCTACCACCTTTCTCTATAGCTTCTCTTTATTTTATTTTTTAATCAACTTCTTTTCATTCAATTGTCCCACTTCCTTCTTCATAATTTTTTCATTGGAGGCCATTTGTAACAATAATGGAGATTGCACGCTGATCCGAAGTGAGATTCCATTGGAGAACCAACTTCACCGTACAAAATCGCATACATACAAATGTGTACATTCAAATGTGTACATTCAAATGTGTACATTCAAATGTGTACATTTAAATGTCTACTGAAACTCTTAATCGCACAAATATTCGCACATATATTTAACATTTTTAGACCAATTAGTTACAGAATTAAATACCTGAAAAGTGGAAAACCTCACACGCACACACATAAGCACGCACGCACGCACACTTCCGTAATGTCAAACGTAGACACACGAATCAAACTGGAAGTGTCAGATTTACATGTAAACGCATACATGCAGACATAAGTAGATCTATTAGTACACACCTACAAACACACATTCCGACGCCCATACAAATACACATACAGGTACATGTGCTGATGCAAACACACACACACATGCAAGCACACACACACAAATATTCACGCAGACACACGTACAGACGCACAAATATGCATATAGACATGGGTTGCAACGCAAGAATTAAGTCTTGTTTATTGGACGCTAGAGTTAATATCTGGCGCCATCTTAGATGGGTATATACGTTTAGATGTATGTGTAAACGTATGTATGCATGTCCGCACGTATGTATGTTTGTATGTATGCAAGATGCAATATGCTTATGTGTGTGTGTATGTTTGTATGTATGCCAGATGCTATATATATGTATTTTTGTATGTATACGAGATGCATTATGTATATATGTATGTATGTTTGTATTTAAGCAAGAATTTGGTTTGCATGAATAATTGCATGTGCTTCTTGTCAACTATATATCTATGAACCTGACTAGAGGATTTTGTAGTTTGTGTTTGTTTCAGTTTATGCTTTTAAGTTTCTATATGTTAGAGAAGTGCCTGGTGTTGCTTGTCATGTGTCTTTTTGTTTGTTTGTCCTTTATATCAATGAAGCAATTGCCACAAGAGAGAATGGCATTCATGTATAGTATTATTTTAACGAGAAAAATATATTCTACGTAGTTTTAATGTGAATTCAAACCCGGTAAGCCTGCAACTGTTTTAAGGTTTCATTTGTAACTTAGAATATTTGAAGCATCTCGTTCAACACGTTTATTATTGGGTACCTGCACATGAGTGTGTGTGTGTGTGTGTGTTTGTGTGTGTATACACATTATGAAGAGTTAAAATAGAGGTCCCAACCTTATATTTGAATGTGTTGGTTATAAGTTTTAAGTGCGGAAATTTATTTGATAGTTCGTTTGTGTGTGTTTGCGTGTGCTTATCTATGTTTCTATGAATGTACCTATAGATAGATGTATGCTTGTGTTTGTATGTATGTTTGTATGAGTGTTTGTACTTATGTTTGTGTGTATGTGTTTGTGTGTATGTGTTTGCATGTGTGTATGTGCCCTTTTTTTCGGCATGTTTCCATTCGATGTTATCTTATAGAAGGCAGAAAAAGCTAATTCCTACTAAGGACAATTTAATGCTTTGGCTCATCGTCATCTTTTTCATCTACATCTTCATCTTCGTCATCGTCGTCATCATCTTCACCATCATTTGCGTCCTCTATTGAGGCAAGCACAGCGGCTTATGTAGCCACCAATAAAAAGAAAATAAAATGTCGACATTATGAGTTCTTTGTTTCTCTCAACTTTTAGTTCTTTGGATCGCCCCACTTCCCATTTATAGATCTATGCCTTGATAACGATATTGTTGTGGTTGGCTGGTTAGTTACTGCCTGAACCAATCAAATGTGAAGATGGTGATGATAATGGATGTAGAGAGTAAGTGATGATGGCGATGATCAGCGAGTGATTTTGGCAGGGATGAGTGAGTGGTTACGGCAGAGATGATGTCAAAAAGATTATGATGAGTAAGGAAACCAAAAAGATGAAAAGACGTTAATGATGAAATGACAAGAAAGATAGCAATAGTAAAAGTAGCAGTAGCTACTATTGCTTTTTTTATCTTCTTTGTCATCATCTTGCTCATCATCTCTGTCCTAATGTTACTACAACAGTAGCGGTAGTAAAAGTGGCAGCAGTAACAGTAGTAGTAGTAGTAGTAGTAGTAGTAGTAGTAGTAACAGTAGTAGCAGTAGCAGCAGCAGCAGTAGTAAAAGTAGTAGCTGTAAGAGTAGTAGTAACAGTATTAGTATTTAACAACCGTTGATGTATTTGGTGGCGGTAAATGCGATTCTCGCAAGCCCGTAGTCCAATCTTCTTATATGAGTAATTTGATAAGGAGGCAGACACATGTAGGAATGAAAATAC
>NW_008704083.1:9168039-9197865 GCF_000326865.2 Helobdella robusta
TAATTGTATGTATGTATGTGTGTATGTTTGTTTGTATGTATGTATTTATGTATGTATTTATGTTTGTGTGTGTGAGTAATTTTGTATTTGTATGTGTATGTGTATGTCTGTGTGTATGTATGTAAATGTATGTATGTATATATTGGGTAATAAAATTTGATTGTATATATCCAATATATTTGGTAGGTATAAAGATTTGATTTTTGGTATTTTGTGAGAATATGTGTTAGTTTCAATGGCTTTTTTGACATTTAGACAAAATTTCTTATGAATTTTTTAGTAAATGTTTTAATATATCAACAAATTCATCGTAAAATGCCGAGAAATACCGACTGAAATACCTCAAAATACCATCAAATAGCGGAACAATTACAGATAGTCAAATGCACTGACTTCTGTTTCGATTTTTCCTTTTCATATAACCTAGAACCTTTGACATTAAATTCATCCATCTACTCTCTCATTTTCGTCCACTCGTTTATTCTTTCATTCATTTCCGTCTCTCCAACTGTTTATTCTTTTATGTTTCATCCATCCATCTATTTATTTTTCATTCGTTTATCAAGTCTTTCATTTTCCTCCTATTTATTTAACCGGCCATTAAGTTGATACAACATGCTTGCATGGCTATTTATTTTTTGATCATGTGATCATTTTGTTAAATTTTTATTTTTTTAATTTTATTTATTCATTCATTTATTCAGTCAGTCAGTCATTCAGTCATTTATTCATCCATCTATTTTTGCAGTAAGCAATCGTATGCTGGAGGCAGTCAATTTTGACTTTGGCAAAATAAATTGAGGAGATAAATTCATCTGCACCATTGTCTGTCTGTTTGTCTTTCTATCTGTCTATCTGTCTGTCTGTCTGTCTTTATGTCTATATATATATATGAATGTTTATGTGTGTGCGTGTGTGTGTGTGTGTCTATGTTTATGTACAGTACAGCTCATATACATGTGCGTGTAATATATTTGAATTATTACGTCTGTCTGTTTTAATTTAATGGTCAACTAATAAATTATAAACATCAAATAGGTATACGTTTGGTGTATATGTGTAGTATATACTCAAAGAGACAGACTGAAAACATACAGAGAGAATATAGGTATATACATATGTGTGTGGGAGTGTGTTTTTTTTAATTGCATGGCTATGTATGTGTGCGTGTATATTCGTGCGTGTGTGTTTGTATGTATGTATGTGTGTGTATATGTATGTATGTGTGTATGTATGTGTGTGTGTACAATACACTGTATACAAATATGTGCACTGTGCGTACATGCATATGATGCTTGCATATATGTATAAATGATGAAGTGCATATAAGGTGACCAATGCCCGCGATAGATTGTCCATAACTTTAGCATCGTAGTCGCCATCATTATCATCGTCGTCGTCGTCGTCATCATCGTCATCATCATCTTCATGATCGTCTTCATCATCTTCCTTGTCGTCATCATCGTCATCATTCTCTGAGATGCTTATATTGAGAGGAGCATTTGTAGTTGTTTAGGTAACCGATTTTAAAACGTTTTTTTTTTCTCAATATATTATGCTAATTTTAATGCTAATATCGACATTAATTTGGATAATTAATAATAAGTATAGCGATAATTATGATGATTTATGATAATTTTTAATAAAGAATGTAGGAACACAGATCATATGATTTGATGTAGCGTCTTTGTCAATTTTACTAAAAATCAGTAACTCCTGTTAAATTGTGCTCACCATGAAGGGAATCGGCAATCACTTACCTAATTTATACTGAAAAACCTTTCAATGAAGAATAAAATTATTTATAACAGTAATAATAACAACGACAATAATAATAATAACAGTAATAATAATAACAATAATTTTATTATTAAAAATTTATTAATCCATCTAAAAAAATAGAATTAAAGAGCACACAAAATATAACAAAGTTAATTCAGTTTTAATTAAATTCAACTATGGATAAGTGCTTCATCACAACCACGACCACCACCGTCATCGTTGTCGTCATCATCTTCATTACATCATCATCGTCGTCGTCGTCATCCGTTAATAGTGATGGTTATGATCTCGAAGAAGTAATGGTAATGATGATGATGATAATGATGATGATGATGATGGTGATGATGATGATGGTGATGATGATGGTAGTGATGATGATGATGATGATGGTGATGATGATGGTGGTGGTGGTGATGATGATGATGGTGATGATGGTGGTGGTGGTGATGATGATGATGGTGATGATGATGGTGGTGGTGGTGATGATGATGGTGATGATGAATATTATTATTTGTTGTTAGGGTTTTTATTGTTATTAGTGTTATTATTATTGTTGTTGTTGTTGTTGGTCCTGGTGGTGTGATTATGACGATGAGATTTATAATGAATGAACTTGCGATGAAGATGATGATGAAGTTGATGAAGTTGATGACGATAGAGATGATAAGACGATGATAAAAATGATGAAAAAGATAGTTATATATCATGATAGAAATGATGAACATAAATGCATTGCAAAGATAGAAATGACGGTGATGATATATTGTTAATGATACTAATTATAATTGCGTGTCAATATGACGATGCGTGTCAATATGACGATGATAATGGGAATGATGACAATAACAACGATGATGATGACAAGAAGATCATGATAATGTTGTTGATGACGATGATTAGGACAATGTGATGTCATTTGTATGACAATGATGACGACAAGAATGCTACAGAAAAGTATTTATTTATAATAAAGAACGCTGAATAGCTTTGCCTTCATTTAAATTATTTGTCACGTGATACTCAGTGTTGTTGTTGTTTTTGTTTTACTGTTGTTGTTGCTGCTGCTGCTGTTGTTTTTGTTGATGCTGTTGCTATGATTGTAGACGTTGCGCACATTAATGTTATCATTGCTAATGTTGTGATTGTAGGTACTACTATTATTATTATTGTTGTTGTTGTTGTTGCTATTGTTGTTGGTGTGATTGTTGTCGTGATGACGTCATACAGAGTTACCATGGTAGCTTGTAAATGCTTGACAGAGCACATTACTCCGCTAATGATATATCGGCCGTGAAGACAATCTCTCGTTAAAAATATAAAACTCCACTCATCATTATCACCATCGTCGATTTTGTTGTTATTATTATTATTGTTGTTGTTATTATTATTATTACTATTATTATTATCATTATTATCATCATCATCCAAATCTTCATATTTTGGTTTTTAAACTATTTCTTTTAAAATCATATAACATGCAAACACCTCTTACTACTTCTACTACTGTACAATTTTTACTGCAACTTCTGCTGCTGCTACTACTACTACTTCTATTAAAACAACAACAACTACTACTACTATTACTACTACTACTACTACTACTACTACTACTACTACTACTACTACAACTACTACTACTTAAACTTGTTTACACCTCATATCATCGGCAGCATGAAAAAAAGATCAAATATATACGTCATAAATGAGAACATTTACAGATTACGTCATAAATTAACAATGACGATTTATTATCTTTTCAAATTTCATTGTGACGTCATCTCATAAGGAGCCAATGGAGCGAGTAAGTATTTATATCTACACGTCATTCTGTTCCGTCCAATCTATCTATCATCATTTGTGCAAGTGCTTTATGTGCTTATTTGTTTATTTCTCTATAAGTTTAAACGTGATTTAGAATGCTCGAGAATATTGTAGAATGCTTTGCGATATTGTGACAAATTGTAGAACATTCTAGAAAATTATACTTTTTATAGATTTTTGAAATTTTGTAGAACTTTTGAGAACCGCGTTTTAATGTTTACGGTGATCTAGTCTGAAATGCCTCAAAAAAAAATTTCAATTATACCTTTTTAATGTTTAAACATGTTTTAAAACCTTCAAAAATAATTAATTCAACATTTTTTGAAGTAAAATTTAATATTTTCAACTTATTAAGAAGCGTTCTGAATGCTGAAAAATATCCCAACTATTTGAAAAAAATGTTTCGTCTTCAGTTTATAAAGATGAATTGCAAATTAGCTATCGCACAATAATCCCACTCTGTTGAATATGCTCATGAATATTTTTTAAATGTTGTAAAATTTTTCAAATGTTTATCAATGTTTGAGTGTGTTTTATCGCAATGTAAACAATGCAGTCTCTATTAAATACGTGACCAGCAATTTAAAATCAATTTATCTCATATCATCTTCATCTAGCATTTAAATTCATTGCAAACTCTGGATAGGAAATTAAACAAAAATTCAAGAAACGTTTTGTTCAATTCAAATGATAAGTATTTTGCGATAATTTTCAAATATTTGTAAATGTGTGTGTATGCGTGTATGTTGTGTAAGCGTGTATGTGTGTATGCGTGTATGTGTGAATGCAAGTATGTTTGTATCAGTAAATGCAAGTGTGCGTGTGTACGTGTGTGCGTGTGCGTGCGTGTGTGTGTGTGTCTGTCTGTCTATGTTTCTGTTCATCTGTATGTATGTGTGAGTGTTCAGCTTCAGCTTTTGAACGCAATTTTTTTTTAGAATTTTCAAAGCAGCGTTTAAGGATTTTGTTTGCTAAAAAAAACATTGTAAAGAATGGACTTGATTAAATGAAAGGCAAAATATATTGAATAAAGGAAGCCAAAAACACAAAAACAAAATCATAAAATACAATGGCTCTCAGAGGGGCGGCAAAA
The DNA here is from genome assembly GCF_000326865.2 of Helobdella robusta. NCBI lineage: Eukaryota > Metazoa > Annelida > Clitellata > Rhynchobdellida > Glossiphoniidae > Helobdella > Helobdella robusta. The sequence goes on from NW_008704083.1 coordinate 9,172,736, forward strand.
AATTAATATTTATTTTTTGCATCGGAGGAAAAAAGTAAACAAATCGCAGGCCAAAAAAATGCAGCATTAAACAAAAATAATCAAACAAACACAAAGGGAGAGAAAGAAAGTATGAAAGAGAGAAAGAGAGAGAGAGAGAGAGAGAGAGAGGGTGATGGATGGAAGGGTGTGGAAGTTTCGGTGGGTCTGTATAAAATGGATTGCATTAAATGCCTCCGAGAAGATAGATGGAAAAATTGCTACACGACTCTGCATTTTTTGTTGCGTGTATGGTTGCATTTATGTTTGTTTGTGTGTTTGCATGTCTGTTTGCTTGTGTGTTTGTATGTTTGCCAGTTTGGAATGTTTTTTTGTTTGCAATGTTTGAGTGAACATTTTTTACAACGGGCATTGTTTTATTTTGTGAAACATAAATATGTATAAAAGAGGAAATTATACAAATTATGTTAATTTATGTCTATTTGTTTTGTTTGAATGGATGTATGTATGTCCGTTTGTGTATGTGTTTATGCGGGTATGTATATTTGTGCGTGTGTGTCTGTGTATTTGTTTGTGTGTTGTTGTGTGTCTGTGTATTTGTTTGTGTGTTGTTGTATGTCTGTGTGCTGGCCTCTCCTCTTGCATGCCAACAAGTTTAAAACGTGCATTGCTTGCCGAAATGAGAATGCGTTTATAAAATGAGATTAAATTTTATGTTCGTAAATATGCTGTATATATACTTACATGTATATACATATATGTATATATATATATATATAGAGAGAGAGAGAGAGAGAGAGAGAAAGAAAGAAAGAAAGAGAGAGAGAGAGCGAGCGAGAGAACGAGAGAGCGAGAGAAAGAGAGAAAGAGAGAAAAAAAAGAGAAAAAAAAAGAGAAAAAAAAGAAAAAAAAGGAAAATTAATATATAAATACTAACTTGCAAACATAAAATAAAAATGCAATAAGATGCATTAACAACCTAACAACAAACAGAAAGACAAGGTAGTTATACGAAAATAGTTCAGAATAATACAAAAACATACAAACGCACGAAATAATACAACAGAAAAAACATATATGCAAACATACAAATAATACAAGTTACAAACATACAGGAAATACGATACAACGTACGAAAACCTACAACGCAACATACAAACATACAAAAATACACAATACAATTATACAAAAGGGAGGACATTATGGAACAACCCCTTCGCCATCTTACGTCAACCACATGCGTCGTATTAGCGCTGCATCTAGTCAGGAAATGCTAACATCTCCAAGCATATGCTCTCTAAGTAAACAGCAGTAATTGTACTACTAACTGTTGTAGGAGTAATTTTTTCATTAAAAATAATATTGATAATAACACTACTACTTCCATGGTTACTACTACTGCAGCTACAACTACTGCTACTACTGCTGCCACTGCTGCCGCTACTACATCTGCTACTACTACTACTACTCCTACTACTACTACTACTACTACTACTACTACTAATACTAATACTTATACTACTATAAGTGGTAGCAGTAGTATTTGAGTGAAAGAATTTGTTACAGTAGTATTATTAAAAGTCATATTAGTAGCAGTGATCAAAAGAATATCTTGTCAAAGGACGATCTTAAATTGTAACAAAATCGATTCTATATCCAGTATTTAGAATATATACAGTAACTAAGAATTAATAATATATATTTCTTATTTTGTTAATTTCAATTTAATTTAATTTAATTTCATAATTTTATTAAAAAAAAACATACCATAAACACCATTTTATTTTGTTACATCGATAGTTCAATTTTGATTGGATAAGAAGCAATGGTCACACACTTATTCTCATCTATAAAACTCCTTTACAATATTTAGGGTATATACTTGAAGTATTTGCAGTATTTGTGCAGTATAAAACTTAATAGCCGACTCACTAACAAGTAGTTGTAGTAGAAGAAGTTGTGACAGAGAAGCTTATTGGAAAAAGTATTAAATTAAAATTCATGGGCACGTTAAGAAAACGCAGCTAGCGTCTTATAATGATATGCAATCATTTGAATGACTGTGTATGTGTGTGTAAGTGTGTTTGTTCGTGCGTGCGTGTGTGTAGGTGTGTATGTGTGTGTGTGTGAATGTATTTATCATTCCATCCATCTCCTTCATTATCACATGAAAGAGCCTATGTGTAATTGTATGTTGTGTGCGTTTGTATGTTTGTGTTTCTTTGTTTGTGCATATGTGTATGTATGTATGTATGTATGTATGTATGTATGTATGTATGTATGTATGTATGTATGTATGTATGTATGTATGTATGTATGTATGTATGTATGTATGTATGTATGTATGTATGTATGTATGTATGTATGTATGTATGTATGTATGTATGTATGTATGTATGTATGTATGTATGTTAAAACTAAAACATGATGAGTGACACTGAACCGTCAAACATCAAGTAACAAATAGATTAACACTTTGATTTGTCGTTAATTGCACATGTCGGCATTCAGTTGGATATTTTCAAGCACACAGACACGCAGGAACCGCTGCAACAAGCACGAAATGTGGTTAGTTGCGAAAAACAGTTTCCTGCTGTCGCCTGATCTGACGTTGATCATTTTACATATTGCCTTAAGAAATTTAAGGGTGTTGGGGTCCATCGGGCCAAGAACCTCGATGCATATTGGCAAGAATTCCATCGAGGGGAGGGCGTTCCCATATTTTTTCATTTTCTCGTCCGCTGCCCTGGCCGCGGCCAGGGCAGCGAACGAAAAAATTGATGTATGTATGTATGTATGTATGTATGTATGTATGTATGTATGTATGTATGTATGTATGTATGTATGTATGTATGTATTTATGTATGTATGTATGTATGTGTTTGTCTGTATGTATGCATGTTTATGTAGGTTTNACGCACATGTGGGTGTATGTTATTTATTTTAAAATTTGCATCTAATCTATAGTGGCGTGCTATCGAAGGATGAAAAATAATTTTTTCTTCCGGTCGTCATCCACCTTTTACTCTATCGGCATCATTTTTAAGGGTGCTTGCTGGAGTGAGATTTCATCGTTATCATCATCATCATTGTCGTCTTTATCGTCATCGTCGTCGTCTTCCTCGTCACCATCATCATCATCTTCTTCTTCAGCCTCAGCAACACCCACGTTCCACACCAATGCCATCAAGATGAGACAGGAAAATCTAATTTTAATTAAAATGACACGACCATAAATTACATAGATTGATGGAAACACACACACACACACACACAAGCGTCTTGCACACAGATATATACTCATAAAATTACACATACACAAATATAAACACATGTGTACAAACTGGAGTTTATTCGGGGAATTTTATCGCAAATGTTTTTTGTAATGATGATATTTCCAGATTGATTTTGTTGGAAGTTTATGTTCTGTCTTAACCCTAACCCTAACCCTAACCCACACGCACGCACACATCGCAGTGTTTGTTAGTGGTTTATCATTTATCAGTTCCAACTTTTGGTGTGTTATTTTGCCCTTAACTATGAGGAATTAAGATAGTATTAAACATCAGCAGGCAAACAAAATTTAAACTGAATCGTTTCAACATCTATATTTCTTACAGATTCAGCAAAAACATTAGCATGTGAATCAATGGAGAGCCCATGGTGTTAAAGCTAACAGCACAAACCCATCCTAAATACGATTGAAATGCGATTGAATTGTTTCAATATGAAAATTTCTTTCGAATTAATTTTTCTCACAATTTTGTCCGCCGGCTCTTGGCGACGAATTCAATCGTTTCAATATTTACATATATTTTTCTCAATTCAAGTGTCTCTTACATTTATCCGCTATCTCTCTGCGAGGTATTACGCTGGTATCAACAAACTAAAACCAACGAAAAAAATTAGAAACCCTTTCCATATGCACAATATTACAATTTCTTTTGATATGTTTCAAGTTTCTCACAACTGGTATCAAGAAACTTATTGTAATAAATTACATAATACATATTATTTTAATTAATCAATTATATTATATTATTATTTATTTATTTATTGAACTTTTCTGATGACAACCACTAACATTTTTAATGGCAGTCCAATTTTTTATCTGTTCTTTCACCATGAGTTTGGCGACTCATTTCATTTTCACCACAATTTTGTCGTCCGCAGACTCTCAGCGAGCGCTTGAACTGCTTCAATCTTTCAGGTTTCTCACATTTTTGTTCGCTACTGGTCTACCACTACAACAACAACAACAACAACAACACTTCCAGTACTACCGGTAATAAAAATTATCATTATATTAATTACTATAGTAATAATAATAATAATGATGCAATGGTATTATTCCATTTTTCTGACCACAATAAAATAAGTGACCCCGGGTTGATGAATTGCTTGGGAGAATGGAAGATTATTATTAAAAATATGTCGAAAGATAAGTAAACGAATTATAAATGAATGAGTGGTGAATGAGTGAATAAATAATTGATTAATTGATTGAATGAATAATGAATGAATGAATGATGGATGAATTTATGAATGATTGATTGATTGATTGATTGATTGATTGATTGATTGATTGATTGATTGATTGATTGATTGATTGATTGATTGATTGATTGATTGATTGATTGATTGATTGATTGATTGATTGATTGATTGATTGATTGATTGATTGATTGATTGATTGATTGATTGATTGATTGATTGATTGATTGATTGATTGATTGATTGATTGATTGATTGATTGATTGATTGATTGATTGATTGATTGATTGATTGATTGATTGATTGATTGATTGATTGATTGATTGATTGATTGATTGATTGATTGATTGATTGATTGATTGATTGATTGATTGATTGATTGATTGATTGATTGATTGATTGATTGATTGATTGATTGATTGATTGATTGATTGATTGAATAAAAAATTTGAGAGCGATTAAAATTATAGACTTGACTGCTCGATAATGCAATGAATGAACGAATGAACAAACGAACGGATGGATGGATAGATGAATAAATATGTGAATGAAAGTATGAATGATGGATTGAATAAATAAACGAAAGAATGAATGATTGATTGAATGAATAAACGGCGCTTTGTGAGTGATTAAAATGTATAAATAAAGAGCTTTATGAGGCTACGAATGGATGAACGAGAAAACGAGCAAACGAACGAATGGATGAACAAGAGAACGAGCAAACGAACGAATGAATGAACAAGAGAACAAGCAAACGAACGAATGAATGAACGAGAAAACGAGCAAACGAACGAATGAATGAACGAGAAAACGAGCAGCGATTGAATGAATGAACAAATGAATGAATAAACAAAAAAATGAAAATTGTACACACATTCATACACACGCACGCTCACGCACATTACAAATTTTTTTGTTTTTTCATAAAGATTTTCTCCCTCTCCATTCATTGAATTTAATTAACTACAATATTTTTGTCCGGATGACTTTGGTATTTCATTTTAATCTTCTATTTTTGTGGTTTGACTCGTGTTTTGTGTTTTCCGTCAGCTATAAATTTCTTTGTACCATATTAAATTTCGGGTTTCTTTCGTTGAAAAGAATTTCTTTTGACAAATTCACTCCCAGAATAAATATTTTTCTATTCAGTTATTTGACAAGTAAAATTTAAAAAAAAATTTTTTTCAAAATCATTAAATTTTCTTTTTCCCATCATCAAATTTTTTAATTTTATTAAAATTTTAAAACTTCCCGCCGAAACTCTCTCCTTCCAGGTAGACGACATATCCTCAGGCGAGCTTTGCACTGATGATGATGATCTTGAATGCAAGAGGAGTCCAGTCACGTGAGTTATGATGATGATGATGATGTTGACAACGATGATGATGATGATGATGACGACGGCGATGACGATGATGATATTGATGATGATAATGATGATGTTGACGATGACAACGACGATAATGAAGACGAAGGAGGAAAAGAAGAAGAAGATGATGATGATGAAAAAATGATAATAAATATATTGTTCTTGTTATTTCTATTCAATTATCACTCTTTTTAACATTTTTTTAGTTTATGATGAAAATTTTATAAGGTCAGGATTTTTGCATAGTTTATTTATTACATCATTATTCGATTTTCTCACATCACGCGATGAAGTAAATTTGATACATGGGAATGCAGCAGTAAGAGCCAATCAAAAACTTGAATGCATCAGAAGGACGGTGGTGAGCTGAGAGAAGTCGATCATTATGAACTCGTATGAAACATTGGTTCGCCCTCGTTTCGATTACTGTTCAAAGGTTTGGAGTCCAGATCTGCAAAAAGGACAAAGACATTCTTGAACGGGTACGGCGTAGAGCAACAAAGAAGATCGAAAGAGTTGGAAAACTAGAATGAAGAGATAGACTGAAAAAATGCAGGTTAAAAACTCTAGAAAGGAGAAGATGCAGAGCAGATCCGATTCAGACATATAAGTTAATAACTGGAAAAAAAGAAACCCCATTCCATTCACCAGATTCTTTCAACTAGAAAATAGGAAAAGATTAAGAGGTCATAGATACAAGCCCTTCAAGAAGACAGAAAATCCAATAAAGCAAATATTCTTCAGAAGCAGGGTGGTAAGCGCCTGGAAGGAGCTGAGCGATGAAATTGTTTCAGTGGATTCAATCAACAATTTTAAAATCAAGCTAGGAGAGGTAGGACATTTATTCTGTTGTGGTTCTTTCACAGATGCTAGTCTACTGAACCACTTTGAACTTTGTAATTATTATTATAAGTAGTAATTACCACAAAGTAATTTTTACTATAGAATTAGTTTTTACTCACTGGAGAATTAATTTGTGTATTATTTACTGTGTGGATGTTCTTTGTTGCGTGTACGAGATAGCATTGTGGTGTAAGGAGAAATTTTATTTATTTATTTATATTTTGAAAAAATAATTGGATAATAATTTGTGGAATTATTAAGAAGTATTGTATTACAACTTCGAAGTTTTTCCTTATAAAATTCTTTTTTTTTAATTTCAAAAATAATAGATTTTTTCTGCGTCCGTTACATCACCTTTAATCCATCCTGAAACGATTTTTTATCTTGCTCTTTCTTCCTTCCGTCTCTCTCTTTCCTCCTTTCTCACTCACACACTCTCTCTCACTCTCTTCCTTTCTTTCTTACTCACTCACTCACTCACTCTCTTCCTTTTATCCCAAATTTCCTGATAACTCTCGTCTTCCTCATCATTTTCCGTAACTCACACGGATATCAAAACCTTTCCACATGCTTGTACGTACGTTTAGACAAAACGCCACAGACACAGGCGAACGCACACATTCACGTAGAAACACACAAAGTATTACAAACATTAAGGAATGGTTTTAAACAAGTATGCGCAAGTAACTACAAGAGGGAGAGGCAAAAACTTTATACTCAGAAAAAATCACCACACCACACACACACGCACGCACACACACACACACACAACACACATACACACACACACGCAGTCATTCAACTTTTCCAGCCGGTACAAACTTGTTTTCCTAGCACTCGCTTCATTGAGCATCAGCATGGCTGCAGATTATATGCATTTTGGCAGATCTATTTACTGAGGAACTCTCATTTCCGCCCCCACTCACACACAAACACACACACGTACACACACACATACACACACACACTCACGCGTATACACACGCACACGCAAACGAACATAAGGATGTTACTCTTTTTCTTTATCTTTTTCTTTATATTTGCATGATACCTGAAAGATGGAAAGATGTCGTAGAGTAGTGGAGAAATGCTGCCCACAAATTGTGAGCTGAAAATTTGATATGAAATAAGCACAAAACTTCAAAACTTGATCGAAAAACATTACACTAATGAATAAATAAATAATTCTTAAACAAATTTAATGAATTGACATTTTATAGTGTTATTTATAATTAGTAGTATTGTTAATTCGTTTCAGTATTTGTGATACTTAACAGTATTAATTAAAATTTTATTTTTAGAACAAAAATTCCATGGCAAACTTCCACCTCCATTCGCTGTCTCTACGATGATTTGAACTGTACATACAACAACAACAACAACAACAACAACAACAACAACAACAACAACAACAACAACAACAATATTAATAATAATAATAAGTTGAGTAAGATTTTTAACGTTAACAACATCAGCAGCAGTAACAACAATATGAACATGAATGCAAATTTTTTAGCGGGTAACAACAACATCTACAACAACAACAACAACAACAACAATAACTTTAACAACAATAATAATTTTAATTTTAATAACAATTTCAACAACGCAAGCTCACACGCATTCCTAAACCCAAACAACAACTACAGAAATATCGACAACAGTGCTTACAACAACGTGGATGTTAATTATTCAAGAAAGTTTAACACTTCGCAACAGTTTTTTGACTTAAACTACAACCAACCATCGATTTTCAACGGCCACAACAACAACGACAACAACAACAACAGAAACCACAACAGCGACAACAACAGAAATAACTACAACAACGACATTTATTTGCCTTCTGCGAACGCTTTCACAGTTTCAGCATCATCGATAACATCAACAACCAACAACAACAACAAACCAGCAAAAACCAACTCCACAAACAACAACGTCAACAATTACAAAACAACCTCCCCAACCTCCTCCTCCTCTCACAGCAAACCGATTATCTCACTTAACGTCGGTATCTTAATCGGTATCGTCACATCGGTCACCGCATCTCTAATAATCGTGTCGATATGTCTGTACCATCGCTACAGGAAGCGTGAAGAAGGCAGCTACAAGATCGATCCACCGAACACTACCGCCACCACTAACTACCTATACTGCACGGGCACCTCGAGTCACAACAGCATGCTGATGATGATCAACTGTGCTCCGACGAAACCGTACCCCGACGATGATCTAATTACAGACTGCAGAATAAATAACACGAATAATTTCAGCTTAAACAATGGGATAAATACTAGTGAAAGTAATTTTAACGATTGCACAGGCGGTAGTAGTAGCAGCGTTAATAAAATCAAAAACAGTAATTTCAAGAATATTAGTAGCAGTAGTAACATCGGTAGTAACATAAAGTTTAGTGTGGGCAGTAATAAAAGTAACGTTCATAAGTTGTGTGCGAAAAAGACGAACAAGCAGAAAAACAAAAACAGCAATCCCGTCGGCAAAGCGTCAAACATCATCAACAGATACAACAGCAACAACAAAAACGATAACAACAAGCGAACTAGAGATGGCATAAAAAAATCAACGAGTCGGGAATGGTACGTATGATGGGGGGGAGAAAATTTCGCAGAAATTCAGAAAATTTTTCGCGAAAGTTCATTTCGCGATTGAATCGTTTGCTATCAAATAAGCTCTTTCATACTTTTGAACAAAATATTTAATTCAAAGTTACACTCTATATTTATTTTGCAAAATTCGTAAAACAAAATTTTCTCAAAAGTTCATATCATATCCTGATGTTATTCACGTTACTGTCACATTACATAATCAATTATGGTATTCTTATTAGTTATATTAAAAATTAATAATAATAATAATATTATTATTATAAAGTTAATAAATAATTAACAACGCCGGCAATAATAAACATAATAAAATAAAGAGCCCCACAATAACCATAACAACAAATATGCCAAAGTAATAAACAAATATAAATATATTGTCAAATATTTTAGTAATTGTCGCATCTATAACAACAATAACCAATTGCTGTTGTTATTATTATTTTTAATATAATTAGTATTGAATCATTAGTAGCAACTATATATGAAATTTTTACTATATTTAATACAAAACCATTGAACACACACACACACACACACACACACATACATGCGCACACCATACACCCATACACACACCATACACACACACACACACACACACATACACAGTCATATAGAAGTCCAGACCAGATAACATTTGACTGTTTATACACTCCACAATCAGGAGCTTTCACTCCAAATTCCCAAAACGTAATTTTATTTCAGGGCTATCTCCAACTCAGTTTTAGGGGCACCTTGAACTCAAAGACCCATCCCTCCATATATATCATTCATACTGGCTATAAAATATTTATATTAAGATTATATATAATTAAATGAATAAATTAATTATTTGTAAATAAATATAAACATTATTTTCATTACTTTTCGTACTTTTTTTATTTAATAATTTACTTATTTTTTAGATAATAATGCGTCATGATGAGAAGAACAATCCAAGATTAGTTTATTAAACATGAAGAAAAAGTTATTTGTAGTCTTGGTTTAACTGAAATTTATAATAAATGAACAAACCAAAAATGAATGAGTGAATGAATGAATGAATGAATGAATGAATGAATGAATGAATGAATGAATGAATGAATGAATGAATGAATCAATCAATCAATCAATCAATCAATCAATCAATCAATCAATCAATCAATCAATCAATCAATCAATCAATCAATCAATCAATCAATCAATCAATCAATCAATCAATCAATCAATCAATCAATCAATCAATCAATCAATCAATCAATCAATCAATCAATCAATCAATCAATCAATCAATCAATCAATCAATCAATCAATCAATCAATCAATCAATCAATCAATCAATCAATCAATCAATCAATCAATCAATCAATCAATCAATCAATCAATCAATCAATCAATCAATCAATCAATCAATCAATCAATCAATCAATCAATCAATCAATCAATCAATCAATCAATCAATCAATCAATCAATCAATCAATCAATCAATCAATCAATCAATCAATCAATCAATCAATCAATCAATCAATGGATAAGATAAATGGATGAAAGAAGAGCGAGTGAATGAATGAGCGAATGATCGGATTAATTCCAAAAAAACGAATGGTTATAAAAACAATTCAAAAATTAATAATCAATAGAAAACGTTAATTATGTATGTGTGTGGTGTGTGTGTATGTGTGTGTGTGTATGTATGTGGTGTGTTTGTTTGTGTGTGTGTGTATGTGTATGAAGTTAACAGTTATTTATTATTCGTAAGCAAATGGCAAGCTGTGTAATTATATGTTTTTTTTTCATGCGTTTACGCTAACGAATTGTATTCATACAGCAACAAATAGAAAAAAATTCACATACATTAAAAAAATACAAACAGAAGCATGCATACACTTACGTGTTTTTTGTATGTGTACATATATATATTCATATATATATATATATATACATACATACATACATATATATATATATACATACACATACAGACAAAACATACAAACAAACATAGATACATTTAATTAACGTAATTTGTTTATAGTAAAATAATTTAAAATAATTTTTCATTATACTACTTACTTACAAGGCTGTTTTTCTTTCAGAAAAGACACTTTTAGGTATTACAAACAAAATACAAATTAAGAAAAAAATACAAAACTAAAACATACATACAAAGTTACACATGCGAATACCGTTTTGTGTGTTATTCAAACATATACAATCTTGTATCAGTACGTGTATGTGTGTGTGTGGTATGTTGTGTGTGTTGTGTGTATGTGTGTTTGTGTGTCTGTGTGTGTAAAAGAGAGAGGGCGTGTTTGTGTAAGAAAGAGAAAAATAAAGAAAGAATGTGTGTGTTTATGTGTGTGTTTGTGTGTGTGTGTGTGTTTGTGGTGTGTGTGTGTGTGATCCAAAAGTTTCATGTTAAAAAAGGCAGTTTTTAATTACAAAATGTCAAATATAATATGACATTTATCATAATTAAAAACAGTATTAAAAAACGAATAATAATAAAAATAATAATAACAATTATTATTATTATGTTTATTTATGTTTATTTATTTTTTAATCATAATTATTATTTATTCAACAAAAAGACAGCAAAGAAAGAATGCTTTTATGTCACCTTCTCTATCACGACGATGGTGATCGTGATTAACATCATCGTTATCGGTTTCACTATCACATCATCATCATCATCAACAACAACACTACTACTATCATCATCATCATCTTCGTCGTCGTCGTCATCATCATCATTTGAGTCACTATCGTAACACATCATCATCGAATCATCACAACCAAATTCGGTCACACTTAAAAACATTGTACCATCATCACCACCATAATTATATCATTATACCATCATCACCAAATTACCACCATCATCATCATCATCATATTATTATTATTATTATTATCATCACATCGTCATCATCACATTTCTGCATGACATCATCACCACATTCCTTTAACGTCACCATAATCATCACATTTTCATCATCATCATCACCATCATCACATTCCATCATCACATATCCTGTAAAAGTTGAACGTGTAGACGGAGTAGTGGTGCTGGAGTTTGCATGGTGACACCTAGGAAGGAATTTTAAAATTAAATGAACGAACGAACGAACGAATGAATGAATGATAATAGAATGAATGAACAGGTGAATAAACGAATGATAAAAAGTTATTTTCATATAATTTTTTCTTATAACTTTTATAATAATAATAATAATTTTTATTAAATATTTTCATGGAATATCTACATCAACATTTTAATCATTATCATCATCATCATTATTCTTCATCGTTAAATTTTGTTTTCATTATTGCGTTATTATCATTATCATTAATAACATAATCATCATCATCATCACCACCATCCCTTACCCCCATCTGATTGGTGGCTCTAAAGGTGTACTGGGAGTTGTGGTAGAAACCCACTGGCAAGTTCCAGAGGAATATTCCGGACTTTTTTTTATAAAAAAAATTATGTGACTATCATAAACTCTCAGACAAAAAATTAAACTTTCAATCATTTGTTCGTTTGATCATTCAATCATTCATTTCGTTCGTTTTTTGATTAATTATAAAAATTGGTATATAAAACGAATTTGCGTTGGATATATATAGTATCGTAAAAATATCATTCATTCATTCATTCATTCATTCATTCATTCATTCATTCATTCATTCATTCATTCATTCATTCATTCATTCATTCATTCATTCATTCATTCATTCATTCATTCATTCATTCATTCATTCATTCATTCATTCATTCATTCATTCATTCATTCATTTGTTCATTCATTCATTTATTCACTCACTCACTCATTCACTCATTCATTCATTCAAATTCATTCATTCACTCATTTGCTTTTTCTTTCAATCATATTTTCAATCAATCAACCAAGCAATCACTCAACTAGCCAGCCAGCCAGCCATCCATCCAGCCAGCCAGCCAGCCATCTAGCCATCCACCTATCCAGCCATCCAGCCAGCCAACTAACGCTCTTAGTGATGTAGAGATCGTTGTTGAGGCGCTGCTCACAAGTCCTTTCCTTGTTCTCGCCGCAGAATTCTACGTTCACATCCTCGCTACTTGCTAAGGGCCTGTATTTGAAAGAAAGAATGGATGAATGGATAGATGGGTGGATGAATAAGTGAATGGATTGATGAATGGATTGATGAATAGACGGATGAATGAACGAACGAACGAACGAACGAACGAATAAACGAACGAACGAGCGAACGAGCGAACGAACGAATAAACAAACGATTGATTGACGAATGAATGATTGAATAAATAAAGGAAAGAAGAAAGAAAGGAAAAAACGAATGAATAAACGAGAGACGAAAAGATTAAGTAGCCATCACCATCATCTCATCATCATCATCATCGTCACCAACATGAATCGGATAGTAACGACATCTTGCGGATATCTCTTTGATACTGGGATGTCGTAGGTGAAGTTGGATCCGGACATCTTCCGGCAGTCATCAGTTGAGCAGAAATCCAGGTTTATCGTTTCGTTCGTCTGCTCGATCCTTATCATCATCATCGCCATTTTTGTCGCTGATGTGATGTTGTTGTTAGTAGTGATGTTGTTGTTGGTAGTGATGTTGTTGTTGTTGTTGCTGTTGTTGTTGTTGTTGTTGTTGTTGTTGTTGTTGTTGTTGTTGTTGTTGTTGTTGGGAGGAATATCTCTTTTCAATCTGTCGTTTTTCCTGCCATCATTGCTTACGAATTTCATCTTATTTGATCTTTGAACCTTCAACTGTGTCGTTTATTAACATAATTTATTGCAATTGACATAATTCACTACAATTAACATAATTTATTATAATTAGTATATTTTTGCGATGACGATTATTATCATCATTTTTACTGTTCGTCGTCATTTTATTTTTAAAAATCATTATCATCATCACCGTCGTCATCATATCATCATCACCATACCATCACTGCAATCGTCATCATTATCAGTATCTTTATAACAATAATAACCATCATCATCATTATCATCATCGCCATAATTATCACCCTCATTGTACCCTACTCACCTTAGTCTTGTTATCCTTTGGCTTCTTATGTTTAACGTAACGATCTATATTGTTATCATTATAACCATCGTAATAATCCAGAAAATTATTAATATTATTATCGCCATCATCATCATCAGCAGCAGTAGCATGGTGTATCCGGGGTTTTGATGTGGGATAATTGGGATAACGATCAATCCACCACGGATAAACGACTTTCCGTTTTGGGGTCGTTGAAGTTCTGTGCCTCGTGGATTTCTTAGTTGCTGTTGATGTTTTTGTTGCTCTTGCTTTTTTGGTTGTTGTTGTTGTTGCTGTTGTTGTTGTTGTTGTCTGGTCATCGTAGTCATCGTTGTCGTTGTTGTTGTTGTCTATGTAATTGTCATCATCGTAATCACCGATGTTATTGTTGTAATCTTGACTGCCTGGATACGAGCGATGTCAGAATTCTCAAAATATGATAAAACCATTTGAGACCGAAGAAATATTCAGATAGCATGAATCACTTGTACCATAAGTGCATTGGTCCTATCGCCATTATCATCGTCATAATCATCACCATAATCCTATCATCATCATCAGCGTCACCATCATCGTCGTTGTCGTCATCATCGTCACTATCATCATCGTCGACGTCATCATCATCATTATCATCATCATCATCACTATCATCATCATCATCACTATCATCATCATCATCATTACCATCATCATCATCATCATCATCCTCTTCACCATAATCATCACCTCCACCTCCACCACCATCTTCCGGGTTATCTGACGGCATTTCACAGCAGACGACGGGACAGGAAGACGGTGACGTCAAACATTTTGGCGGGATCAGGTATTGAGGTTTTGTAGATGGCGCTGGTGAGAGAAAATAATTTTTTTTTAAATAAAAATTATTATAGTTATAATTATTACGAGTAACATCATCGTCGTCATCGTCATTTTTATCACTTTCGTTATCACTATTGTCATCATCTTCATCATCTTCGTCATCGTCATCATCATTATTATCGTCATCATCATCAAAACTCACGCTGATAGCTAGGCGGCATGTTGCTCGTCATATTTTGAAACGTTTGCAATGACTGTACTCTGTTTGTATACAAATATACAAACAAACAATCACTAACAAACATATACAAACATACAAACAAATACAAACATGTACAATTAAACATGTTCAAGCATACAAGCGAATACAAACATACAAACACCTTCATCAATTAATTAACGTAAGCAAAGATAAAAACATACAAACAAATACAAACAAGCACACAAAAAAAGATACAAAGTAATATACAAACAGTTTTTGTGTTTGTTCGTTGTTTGTCTGCCTATCAATGATGTACAGGGTCGTAATGGAAATCAAGCTGATAACATGGAAAAAATATGCGCTTCTTTAATATAATTAAATAAATTATGTTAATTAATTAAATAAGTAATGTTACTATTACTACAAATGCAACTACTACTACTACTACTATTACTACTACTACTACTATTTTTACTACTACTACTACTAACCAGGCAGCCATGATAATGATGAGCAGTATGACAACAATCTGCATGGCTCTACTTGACCATATGAGCTGGTGAGGTTGCAACTGTTGCGACGTTGTGGCTGTTGTCGTTAGTCTTCTCGTCGCGAGAGGGGATGACGCTGACGATGACGATGTTGTTGACGATGACGATGATGACGACGTTAGTGACGTCATGCAGCCGTCATTTTGGTGCTTTTTGTTTCTGTTGTTTTTGCTGCTTGTGTCGTTGCTGATGTTGTTGCTGCTGCTGACGTATTGTGGAGCAGATTGGCTGTTGCATCTTTTCACGGATCTACACGGACGGAAAATTTGAAAATAATTCGAGTTGAACATAAAACAGGGAAACCAAGCTACTAGATCAAGCAAAACGATACTGCAATACAACACGCCGATGCCAAAACAACAGCAAATCAACACGTAAGCTAACTGACCCCGCCCCAAGCGAAACACCGGAAACGGATGATTGACTTCCGGCACGTGAAGACCATGCACTTCCGAGTTTATCTCTACAGAAGGATGCCAACTTCTTGCGCATGAGTTCCATCTCACTGATCCTGTCCTCCAATTTGTCAGTCACCTTGCACAGTTCCTTCACTGCTCCAATGTTCTCCATGAAGATGCGGTCCTGCAGGGAGTGAGTGGAAAATAAACTTCAAACCATCCAACCAACCGACCGATCAACCAACCATCCAACCATCCTATCAACTGACCAGCCAACCGACCAACCACCAATCCACCAACCGGCCGACCAACCAACCTTGTTAACTACCAGAAATCTATCAATCACCTCTCCACTACTCAGCATCACATCTCCAGTCTCTCGGACAGCATCCGGAAGTACTCTGTGAACTTCCTGTGCAAGTACACCAGCACCTAACTTCTCCTCATCCGACAGACCTGCATACTCGGCGAACTCTTCGTTGAACTGGAAGCGGTAGACTTTGAGCTGGTTGATGTTCCGAAGTTGTTCGCTTGTGTCCAGCTGTTTTGATGATGATGATGATGATGATGGTGATGATGGTGATAATGGTGATGATGATGATGATGATGATGACGACGGTGATGATATAGGTGATGATGAAGGCAATAATGATTATCATCATTATCAAAACTCTTAATCACCATTCGTCACTAACTTCTTGCACGATATTTTTAACCCTGGTATCAGATGGGGCCATGACCATGCCGGTGACCTTGACATTGCCGTGAACTGTCAGGGTTTCGTCGGGGTTGTCCGTGTTTATGCCTACTCTACCCTTTGATCGATGAACGAATGAATGAATTAGGGAAGGAGTGAATAAATTAATGAATTGACGAATAAATGAATGAATTAATGAATGAATGAACGAACGAACGAATAAATAAATGAATGAATGGATAGACGGATGGATAAAATAGAGCGTATTTATTCCAAATTAATGAATTCGTCGAGTGCACTTGAAAATTCGAACAATTTCAAATAGCAGTTTTTAATAATAGTGACTAGTCTCCAATTCGCTCGAGTATTTCTCTTTACTGTTGAGTATTGTTCGCGTTTTTAAATGTACGAATGTTATTTTCGAGTGTTTTTGGAAACTTCCTTCACGTTTGGAGAGTATTTTGGAGACTTTTTATCAACAACTTTTGGTTAATGGTGACGTCATTTTTGTAGCTGGATGAATGTGCATTGATGAACGTAGCTGTGTGACGTTACGATGACGTCATTATTAATGATGATATGTTAATCACTATGGCTAACGTTGTTGATGTTAATGATGTTAATGTTCTTGTTTGTGTGTTTGTTAATGTTTTTTGAGTGCGTTTGTACGTGCGTATGTGTGTACGTGTGCATGTGTCTGTGTGCATGTGTGTGCTTATATTTCTGCGAAATGAAATTATAACCCGTAAAACTGGTTAGTGCAAATATGGAAATGAGTTAAATGATGACGATGACGACGATGATGATGACAAGGATGATGAGGTTGATGGTGATGATTATGATTATTACTATTAATTTGATGATTATTATTATGATTATGATGAAAATAATGGCAATTAGGATGATGATGATGAAATCAACGAAAATGATAATATAAATGATAACACGATGACGATGACGATGACGAAGATGATGACGACGACGATTTATTTATTACATTTTTAGAAGTGGAACTCGTGTAAGTGAGTGTAACGTTGGTGTGTAGGATTGGTAAATTAAAAATTATGAACGCCGAACAGTATCATGCCGTATCATCACTGTCAAGGACGTAATATCACGACTGATATTATTCTATCATCATTGTCATTGTATCATCATCGCCGTCATCCACATCATCATCGTCATCACCATCAACATCATCATCGTCATCATCAGTAGCATAGTGAGTGAGTGACTAACTGCGTGATATATGGCATCAGCACCTTTACCTTTGTTCCAAATCGCTTCAACATCACTTTCAAACTGCCCTGGGTTAGATGCCTGTGTGTTTGTGTGTGTGTGTGTGTGTACGTGTGTGTGTGTGAGTGTGTGTGGAAGCACATGATTACATCCAATAACTGTGTGTTTATTTGTTGTATGTATACAACAATGTGGACAAGTTTGTATGCGAGTTTTTGTATGTACGCTTAGTGTTGAGTGTTCGGTCGTAAAAATGGATAACTGAAAAAAACAAAAATTAATTAATCTAAAGTCAAATAGGGAAGAATAATTTAAAAAGAAATTGCAAAAGATAAATGAATAAATAAAGGAATAGATGACGGAACGAACAACCGAATGATGGAACGAACGAATGAAATAAATAAATGAATGAATGAATGCCAGCAAGCAAATTGTTTTAAGACGCCGTAAAAAATTTAATGATACTAAAAACGTTTAAAGAGGACTTTATTTGCAACAGAAAAACATTTTCTGACCCTGACGATAATTTTATCTGAAACGTAAGCAGCCGCCGTGTGGACGTTGCTGGAACAGTGGGCCTCTAGTGCCACAACCAGCTGGAAATATCGCTGGTCCGGGTTGGGTTTGCCCTGCAAAGGTTTGGAGGTTGTTAGAGGGTGAAGGTCATTGGGGTTGTAATGTTGTTGTTCGTTGTTGTTGTTGTTTCAGATTGGTTGTTTGGTTGGTTGGTTGTTGTTTAGTCGATCATTATTATGTAATGATTGTTGTTTAGTTTCTAAAATAAAATAAGTAAAGACTTTTGAACTTTTTATAATTTGACAAAAATACAAATAAAATATAGACAAGGGAATGTTTAAAACTTGAAAATAGTGCAAACTAATTACACAGACACGGACGCACCTTCTTCCTCATGTTGTTCAGCGTTGTCTCACTGAAGTGCAGCCTGCCCACTGTTATCTTGTTCACCTCGTCTGCCATCAAATCCAAGCTAATTAGAATAAGCAAAAATTATTTCAGAGTGACTTGTTTGATTAATTATTTTGTTACGAAAAAAGTGCTTTAAAGTTGTTGATCGTACGATATGCTGTGATATAGTTGTTGTTGTTGTTGTATCTCTATTATATTAGTCTCCGTTTGTACTTTTCAATTTTAATTACTGGCGGTGGGATGGTACAATGATGAGAGATGTCGTGTCTCACGTTCAAGCTACCTGGTTCAAACGCATAAAGATCCCCGCCCATCAGACATAACGTGCAAAAATGTTGATCTAAGCGCAGTCATTTGCCTACAAAACCTTGAACAACACCAAAAATAACAACAACAAACAACATCGACATATATACATATATAGGTAAAATGGCTGACACAAAACAATAAAGTAGTTATGAGAGCAGAGACAAAAATACAATGGAGACAAAACAAACAACAATACACAAACCACAACATACAAATAAAAACATACGAAAACAACATACAAAAAAAACAATAAAGTAGTTATGAGAGCAGAGACAAAAATACAATGGAAACTAAACAAACAACAATACACAAACCACAACATACAAATAAAAACATACATACAAACAACAACATACAAACAACAACAACATACAAACAACAACATACAAAAACAACAGAAACATTTTTATCATGGGAATAGATCTGGGTCTATTGTTTCTCATCCATTAATCAAACGAATGTCTTTTTTCATTCTATCGATTGCAAGCTTACTGCCAAGTCATCGGTAAAGTCAATAATATTAATAATCATCATCGTCGTCGTCGTCTTCGTCATCTTCATCATCATCTTTTTTATCATCATCATTATCAGCACTATCGTTATCGTCATCATCACTTACGGAACCGGATTAAAAATTTTCTTGCTGCGATCCGATTGGGACTGTTCTATTTTGATCGTCTGGTTTGGAGACTCCGCCTGGTTATGATGATGATGATGATGATGATGATGATGATGATGATGATAGTGGTGGGGGTGATGATGATGATGATGATGATGATGATAGTGGTGGGGGTGATGATGATGATGATGATGATGATGATGATGATGATAGTGGTGGGGGTGATGATGATGATGATGGTGGTGGTGATGATGATGATGATGATGATGATGATAGTGGTGGGGGTGATGATGATGATGATGATGATGATGATGATAGTGGTGGGGGTGATGATGATGATGATTGTGACGATGGTGATGGTTGTGATGAGTATTGTTTTAATTAAACTGGGATTCTGGCAATGGCTTTGAGTTAGCGTCACGTGCAATGATAATATGTACTTTAATTAAAGAGGAAGATGCAGTTATGATGGAAAGTGATAATAAAATAAAAGTGATAATAAATATAACAGAACTCCACACACAAACCACTAACGAAAATACCACACACCACACCAAGCCACATCATGCCACACCATGCCACACCACACTACTCAATACCACACACCTTAATTCCATAAAAATGTAAGTAGAAGGCATCGATAGACTCCAGGATATCTGGAGAATCAGGATTCCTGACAAACTTGGGCCTGGAAGAGACGCTGACGTGGACGGTGACCTGAAAGTGGTTTTTCTTCTGGCAGACAAAAGATTCGTCAGGCGTGGCGAAATTGAAGCCTTTGTCAGCATCGACACGGTAGTTCATTATAGAGCTGCAGGATGTGGTTGGGTTATGCGTGAGGTTTTTTTGTGGTGGATAATGAGAGTCGTGATGTTAGATGATGATGTTTGTTTGTTTGTTTAACGGAATTTGTGTGTTTTTTTCTGATTGGGGGTAAGAGACATCTTGATGCCCTATGGTCAGTTGTTAAATAAATAAACAAGTATGTATGTATGTGTGTATGTGTGTGTGTGTGTGTGTTTTGTTTCTTATGTCTTTATTTATACACTGTATTTAGCAATCGAGTGTAGTTATAATTTCTAATGTACGTGAATAACAAGATGTTAGCATGCGCACACGTCTGAATTGAGAGAGTTTTTAACAATCAACTGCCTGTCGGTTGTCAGTCAATTGTGGTCTTGAGTCTTGATAGTCAAACCTATCTCGCGACAAACTATCATTAAAATTAGAAACGCACGGAACATAATGATTGAAATATTGTTGAAGAAACATGTTATATCCATCTACACAACAACTAACCCCACAACAACCCCACAACAACCACACAACAACCACACAACAACCGCACAGCCAACCACGTAGATACTAACGCTTCTCTGCCATTTTCATCAACCATGTAGACCCATTTGTTTGGCTGGTGGTTGGACCAGGTGATGACTCTGTAGGAACCGTCGGCAAAAACATTCGAATCGCTCGGATACTCGCAACCGAACGATTCGTCTTCAGAATTTTCTGGCGGTAACCCTTGTGGGTGATTATCAATTGA
This sequence comes from Helobdella robusta, assembly GCF_000326865.2. Classification (NCBI taxonomy): domain Eukaryota; kingdom Metazoa; phylum Annelida; class Clitellata; order Rhynchobdellida; family Glossiphoniidae; genus Helobdella; species Helobdella robusta. Next base: position 9,194,399 of record NW_008704083.1, read on the forward strand.
CACTGAAAAAAATATTCTGTGATGATTCTATAAATTAATTCTCAATTTTGTTTAGTTTCAAGAAGAATTTTTTTGGAATTTCTGTTAATGAGGTTGTACATTCTTTTTAGTTTTGATACAAGAACATTTATAGTTAATTACATACGCACGGTTAAACCAATCGTAAATCAACCAACCATAATTGAAATCCGGTTCTGGTTTGATGGGAGCCTGCTGTTGTGGATGGCTGATGGAGGATTGCAGTAGAGGAGAATCCTGGTACTTTCGTTTCTTCGGTGGCTGGTGTGAAACTCCTGGCAAACTGTTGTGGTGAAATGGGATGGTGGTGGTGATACGAGATATAGAGAATTGGAAAGAGCACTGAGATGTCTTTCTTATTTATTTCTTATTCTTTATTTATTCCACATGTTCTATTTATCAAACGATTTGTATTCATTTCTTTCAAATATGAATTTATAGTACGAAATGTTGAAAACAGCAGATATAATATAATCACAAATAAAAAAATTAGGCGTAAATAAAAACCTACAAAAAAACATATCCCTTAAAAACATAAAATCATTTAAAGACAACCATACAAACAGCCATACAACTAAACAGACAAACAAACAAATAAATAACCAAAACTACATCACCAGCCAGCCAGCCAACCAGACAATCAAATCCACATACATTAATACGTTTCAGTGGAAGTTCATCATGGCCCCTTACAATAAATCACGCGCAGATATAGAAACTCATCCTTTAAATTAATGCATCTCTAATGATAGAACTGTCAGAACTATGTATACTACAAATATTTATTTATAATTTATTCATTTAAAATTATATACTCTCTATAAACATTAACGCGTATGACTGGCAAATATCGAATAACATACAACTTACACACACACTTACACACACACACACACAAACAAACAAACATACATACAACACACTCACACATACAAACATACGACACAAACAAACAAACATACGACACAAACAAACAAACATAGAACACACACACACACACATAAAACATAAATGCTAATAAATTCACATATCTTGAAAATTATAAATTCATATTTTGATAACATCAAGAGCTTCAATGTTTGTTGTTTACAAGCCACACACAGACATACACACACACCTGCAAGTACAAAAACATACACTATACACACATACATACTAAAAAACACATACACATACATGCAAACAAACACATACACATCCATACACACGCATACACATACAAACTTACAATCTAGACATACATACACAGCAAATGCATACGAAAAAAGAAGAATAATTAAAATATTGTAAAGAAAGAAAGAGCAAGAGGTAATAAAACTGAAGAAATTCGGTGAGATGATTTTCAATAGAGATAATAAAACAACTATAAAATACTCCATTTAAATCACACGATGTATCATACACACACACCGCACACACACACACACACACACACACCACACACACACACAAACACACATACCAACAAACATGCACACGCCACAAACACACGTACGCATACCAACAAACACTCACACATACTCACATACATACATACATACACAAACATACAAATATATTTGTATATATACAAAACCATACACAAACATACAAACATATCTGTATATTATATATACAAAACCACCATATAAAACGTCATAACGACAGCTGCTCAACGCTAAACTTGTCAATTAAGGTGTCCTTTGTGAATTATATGCATGGGGATTATAAATCAATCCATCGATTTTGGTATCATTTTTATAAAGCATCTTTTGGTGGATGAACAAATTTTTCGAATGAAATGATAGAATGGATGAAAGAACGAATGATAGATAGACGGATAGACGGATGGATAGACGAATATATGGATAGATAGATAGACGGATAGATGGATGGATAGATAGACGGATAGATGGATGGATAGATAGACGGATAGATGGATGGATAGATAGACGGATAAATGGATGGATAGATAGACAGATAGATGGATGAAAATGGATATAGATTTATGGATGCGTTGACAGATGACGAGGACATCGCCAGCATAATCAATAATGATGATGATAATAATAATAACAATAATACTAAAATAAAAAAAAAATATATATAATATATATATATATATATATATATTTAGGAACGAGGTTTTCAGAAATGCAAATTTCATTGAAATTGTTTGCCCATTTTGCATTAATTAACTTCTTTATAAGACATTCAACGAGGCGGTATTGTTTGAGTTCATATTTATCTAAAACTGGAATAAAGCTAACAGCGCTGTTTCGGCGAAATGCCATCTTCAGAGACTAAATATTGTTTAAACATATAATTTAATTAAAATAAATGTCTAATGTAAAATGTGAAAATATAGAAAATAAAATATGTATTAAATTGTGAAATAAATTAACCTTGTTGTAAATATCATAATAACTAAAGTTTATGTAGATTATATAAACAAAAAATAATGTAATTTAAATAAAATGTTTAGTAAAATAATTAAAATATAGAATTATGCTCTTGTACCTACAGCAGGTACAAGAGAATTCTTGTACCTACCTATGGCTAACACTTCCACAACTTGACATTCCTCCCACCCTGCTCATCGAACTTCTGAAACTATGTACTGTTGAAACTCCGTTTGTTGCTCCAGTCGGTTCTCTCCATTTGCAAATTGATGGTGTTGCAATGGGATCTCCGTTGGGACCGCTGTTCGCAGAATTCTATATGGCCGATCTCGAATCAAGGATATATGCTGACCCTACCAACAGACCCCCAATATATGCACGCTACGTCGATGACATTTTCATCATTTGCGAAAAGGTCACCGATGTTTACAACTTACAGAATATATTTCAGAACAACTCCCATCTCAAATTCACCATCGAATTTAGCACCGAAAAACAATTGGCCTTTCTCGATTGCTTAATTGAAGAAAAAGAAGAACAGCTAACTTCGAGGGTTTATGTTAAACCGACTAATTCTGGTCAGGTCTTAAATAATCATTCGGTATAAAAACAACGTCATCTATAACTTCATTCATCGGGCATACAAATTCTCTTCCGATATCAATATTTTCAATACAGAACTGATTCGCATAAAACAGTTTCTCATCAACAACAACTATTCCAACCAATTAATAGATAATACCATAAAACATTATATCAACAAAACAAATAATCCTATAACTCCAACCTCGACAAAAACAATTATACCTCTATATTATCTCAATCAAATGCATGACAACTACAAAGTTGATGAATCAATGCTCAAACGTATCATCAAATCCAATGTCTCCGTTCCCAACGAAAGCTACCGACTGAAGTTCATAATTTATTACAACACCAACCGAACATCCAGCTTTATCGTTAAAAATAACAACACACGTCCCCCCAACAAACTAGAGAGAACCAATCTCGTATACCGATTTTCTTGTCCCGTGCCACACTGTGTTGTGGAGAGTACATCGACCATAC
>NW_008704083.1:9199179-9200386 GCF_000326865.2 Helobdella robusta
CCGCGCAGAATTCGAAAATAAGTTTATTTTGAATTTTAATAAACTAAACGTTCACCAAAAAACTTTAGTGAGAAAAATCGAAAAAACGAACGAACTACAAACATATTAACGCCAAACATTCGGTAGAATTTATAGAATATTGTAAAAAAATATATATATATATATATATATATATATATATACAATCAATATTAATTACAAATGTTTTTTACTAAAAAAAAGTTAAGACGAAAATATTTTTTAAAACCAAAAATTAGAACCAAAAATTTTTTAAAAATTAGTATTAATAATAACATTATTATTAACGTTATTATTATTATTATTATTACACATAGCCAAAGCAGTCAATCACCATCGCATAAATCATCCACATATCATCAACATTATCATCACCACTTTACCAAGATCATCATTAACATAGCCATCACCATCGTCGTCATCACCATCATCATCACCATCATCATCACCATCATCATCATTGTTGTCGACATCATTATCATCGTCTTAACTGTCATCATCATCATCACCGACATCATTAAAGCCATCATTATCATCATCTTCTTCGTCTTAGTGAGACTTAGTAGACATCAACTAAAAGCTAATTATAAGATTAATTATAAACTCACTTACATTATATACAAAAATCACAAGCACACATACAAACATTTACACACGCATATATACACATACACACCCAAATACACACACACACATATTTAACATATTTGAATTTGAACAGAATTTTATTCGGCAAAAGCACCGGAGATCAAGGTACATATGTATGTGTTTAGACCACCTTAACTAATACCGTGCATAGAAATCAAAAGACAATACAAAGTGGAATGCTAAATTTTTTAAAGAATAAACAAAAATAAACAGAAATATTCAACAAAGGATAATTTAATAAATAAAAATTGAAATTAGCATGTCGTAAAATGGTTAAACAATATGAGCTTTAAAATTAATTAATAGCATACACACACACATACGTTTGTTTATTTAGTTTATATATATATATTATATATATATATCATATATCATATATCTTTATTTATAGTATTAATAACTACTATACCAAGGTACATATGAATATATATGAGTATATATATATATATATATATGTGTGTGTGTGTGTGTGTGTGTGTGTGTGTGTGTGTGTGTGTGTGTGTGTGTGTGTGTGTGTGTGTGTGTATATATATATACATAT
>NW_008704083.1:9201744-9202696 GCF_000326865.2 Helobdella robusta
TGAGAGTAAATAAGAAAGATATTGAAAACAGTGAGAGAATATGATAGCTAAAAGAAGTGAAGAATAAAAATCAGAAAAAAAATCACGAAAAAGAGAATACCAGTTAAGAACCGACAAATAACAAATAGAAAAAATATCAACAGAAAGAAAAACTAAAAAAAAAGAAAAAAATAAAGGGAGAAAGAGAGAGGGAGAGAAAGAGAGAGAGAAAGAGAGAGAGGGAAAAAGTGAGAAAGAGTGAGAGAATATGAAAATGAAAAAAAAACCAAGTGCATGTGCGTTAGTCATTGTTCGCCGTAGTGTGGCGAAGTAACTTAACCCGGTTTATTCTTTAAGAAATTAAAAAAATATTATTATTACTTTTTCAAATTACTCTACCATAAATACAAATACCGTTAAATTGCAACTATTAAATGAGTGAATGAACGATTGAATGAGTGAACGAATAAAAAACAGCCGTATGTTTATAAACTAAACTAAATGAACGAATTGAAAGTGGTTTTGAAAAATAAACTTTTGAATGGTTTAATGAATGGACATAAATGTGAAAGAGTAAACAAGTGATAGGATCCAGTTTTCATTCATTCATTTATTCATTCATTCATTCATTCATTCATTCATTCATTCATTCATTCATTCATTCATTCATTCATTCATTCATTCATTCATTCATTCATTCATTCATCCATCCATCCATCCATCCATTCATTCATTCATTCATCCATCCATCCATCCATCCATTCATTCATTCATCCATTCATTCATCCATTCATTCATCCATCCATCCATCCATCCATTCATTCATTCATCCATCCATCCATTCATTCATTCATTCATTCATCCATTCATTCATTCATCCATCCATCCATTCATTCATTCATTCATCCATCCATCCATTCATTCATTCATCCATCCATTCATTCATTCATTCATTCATTCATTCATTCATCCA
>NW_008704083.1:9203300-9205800 GCF_000326865.2 Helobdella robusta
ACACACACATACATGCACATACATACATGTACATACATATACACGAGCACACATACATTCATACATGCACACACACACACACACACACACACACACATACACGCATACATGGTTATTATTATCATGGGTACGCAGATGACAAGCAGATTTGTGTTTCATGTTTTCCGGATGAGAAATTGGAAAACTGACAAAAACTATATCTGATGTCGGCTCGTGGCTGGGTCGAAGTAGGCTAAAGTTGAATCAGGCTAAGACTCAGTTCACGTTGGCTGGTATATGGCAACAAACGCCAGCGGTCGAACCTTCATCGATTAACATCAGTATGACTGATATAAGTTTCAGTAAAACGATCACCAATTTGGGAATTGGGATGGACTCCCGTATGACAATGGGTCCACGAGTCAGTCTATTGGTTAAAAAATGTATGTTGTTCCAACTACGTCAGTTACATCAAGTCACAAAATTGGTAGATAGAGATACAATGACTCTATTAGTACATGCTTTCGTCAACTCTAGATTGGATTATTGTAACAGTCTTCTATATGATATGATATACTGTTGTCTAAACTTCAGATGGTTCAGAATCAGGCTGCTAGAATGATATGCCGCAAATTAAAATTTGATCGTGAATCACCAATTCTAAAGGAGTTGCATTGGCTGCGTGTTAAACTAAGAATCATGTTCAAGTTGGGTGTAAAGGTATTTAAAAGTTTGAATGGTCTGGCTCCAAAATATTTAGGAGATAAATGTATTAGAGTTTCATCTATGTCATCACATGGGCGTCTAAGGTCTGCTGGTTCAAGCAGGCTGTATGTTAGAGATCGGAATCTGAAAACAACAGATAGAGATTTAGCAGTTGCTGGACCTGTTTTTTGGAAAAGTCTACCTATTTAACTATGTATATCTGGTTTATCATTAGCTGAGTTAGAAAGGGATCATGGTCCTAGATGATGGCTTTGCTTTCAACATGCTATCCCTTAGCTGTTAGCAATTTATACGAAGAGGGCGCTGATGAGTAGCAATTATAATTGGCTATCCGACCGAAATTCACCAATCGATGCATCTCTAAAAGGATCCATTAATGCAACTCAACTCAAACGTATTTAACAACTATGAATGAAATGCAAGCACAAACAAGCAAACAAACAAGTGCAAAACTGAAAAAAATAATAATTTGAAACACACGCATGCGATAAACAAGAAAAAATGATCGTAAATAAAATACAGAAAAATAAAAGGCACGGCACAAACAAAACAATATGTTTTATTTATTGAATGAATCGATGTTTGTATGCATGATATAGTGCTGCATAACAGGATACAACACAATGTTGTTGTTGTAGTTGTTGTTGCGTTGGGTACTGTTGTGCTTTTGCGTATTTGTAGTTGCTGAAGCTTGTCTGTGGTTGCTACTGCGCGTCTGTGGTTGCTACTGCGTGTCTGTGGTTGCTACTGCGTGTCTATGGTTAGGTATTTGTGGCTACTACTGTCGTTTATGTTTTATTTTTTGTTGTTTATGATTGAAAGTAGCAAAAAACATAGCAAGAATGGATGATGAAGATAGCGTTCGTTAATCGTTATAAAAAAAAAAGCAGCGAAAAATGTGATGAGATGATGAGCTGATAAGATTGGCTATGACAGTTCTACCAACGATGAAAACATGCGAAGGTGATGAAGTCTCTCTATGATAATGATGACGATGACGACGATGATAATGATGATGACGATGATGATGACGATGATGACGATGATGATTATGTTCAATCGCGATACTGATAATGATCAAAAAGTAAACACTAACCACAAGGGGATGGCTCCAAAAATATTTTATTGTTATTTTTATTATTACTATTATTATCTTTATCATTATTGTTATTACTATTACTATTATTCTCTTCTCTACCCGCTGAGCTATTGGAAGATTTAGCACTTAACTTATTATTATTATTATTTTTGTTGTTATTAACATTGTTGGCAGCAGTACCACTACTATTATTGTTATTGTTGTTGTTGTTATTATTATTATTGTTGTTGTTGTTATTATTATTGTTGGTTGTTGAGGGGGGAGTAAGGTTCCGAACCCGAATCCGGCGGTGTGTCCGGGTATTTGCTGTGGGGGTAGATGAACGTTATCATCATCATTATCGTCATCATCATCACCATAATCTTTGTCGTCGTCATCATCATCTTGATCGTCATGTCATCATCATTGTCGTCATCATCTTGATTACTATCATCACCATCATCATCACCATCATCATCACCATCATCATCACCATCGCAACCTGAAGCTCAAAACACAAAATGTATACAATGAACAGAAAGCCTGCCAAACAACCACCAACCAAGCCTAACAAACAGGCAAGCGTTCGCTAATAACATCGCAACATCAAAGAAGAAATGAAGGAGAGAGAGAGAGAGAAAGAGAGAGAGAGAGAAATGGATGGAATAAATGACAAAGTGAAAGAGAGTGAGAAAGTGAGAGAAAGAGAGAGAGAAA
>NW_008704083.1:9208300-9241123 GCF_000326865.2 Helobdella robusta
TCAACAACAACAACATCATCAACAACAACATCATCAACAACAACATCGTCAACAACAACATCATCAACAAAATTAAAATCATGATTACTTCGTATTAGTTGAAGATGGCAGCTTATTAGTAATATTACTGCCACTGCTGCTACTACTACTGCTGCTACTACAGCTTGCAGTAGCTGTAGTAGTATTAGCAGTTTTGGTATTGCTGTTGTTGTTATTAGTAGTGCTAGTAACAGTCGTTGTAATATTATTGTTGCTGTTGCTGCTGTTGTTGTTGCTGGTTGTTGTGTTTATGGCGGTGTTTTCGACAAAATTGGTTGAGAATTGTTGAAAATTTGTTGCAGATGGATGATAAAAAAAGGTTGGCTGTTGCTGTTGTTGTTGCCAATGTTGCAGTATATGTTGTTGATGTTGTTGCTGTTGTTGATGATGGTGTTGATGCGATGTCATGAACTGGTTATATAAAAAGTTGTTGTTGTTGTTGTTGTTGAGGTTGTGATGATGACTGTTGTTGCTGTGAGCATTGATATTCATCAACATGTTGTTGTTGTTGGCAGCATTGTTGTTGTGTTGGAAGTATGGCATGCCACAGTGTTCGGCCACAAACATGTTGGGCTGTTGGTGGAGGTTGTCGTAAGCAAGGCTCTGCGTTAAGTGTGTTCATATTAAAATTTGATATTAAACACTTTTTGGAGTTCTGCTGCGGCTAGTACTACTGCCACAACTGGCTACACAGCTACTAGCGCTTGACAGACAGCAGCTTCAGAGTTTGTCTGAACATGCCTGAGAGAGATGAAAGTTTTGCATTTAAAATCCAGCAGACTTGATGTTTCTAAGTTCGGATAGCAAGTCATTCTAGACGGGTGAAGTTTCATTTCAAAATATGCTACTAGCAAGTTTTGGTTCGGATGTTGGGATGTTGGAAAGACAGGATGCGAAAGTGCAAAGGGTTGTACGGCCACATTAAAAACTATATTGTATAAGCGGGTAGATGGGAGTTTCAAATTTTAAAAGTAAAGAGAGTAGCTACTTGAAAGATGTGACATTGTGTAAAGGTAAATATTGAAGTTTTATGGAGCGTCAATGTCCGACCGAAAAGAAACTATGCCTAGTTGGATGACACGTTTAAAAAAAAATTGTAGCCGATTTGACCTGGATCGAAAGAAATTTTTCTGAAAAACAAATTAAATGTATGTAAGGAACAATCCACTGCTGCTACTTCAAGTGCCACTCTCATCGCTACTGCAACTGTTACTGCTACTCTTATTACAGCTACTCTTACTACAGCTACTACCACTGCTTCTTTTACTACAGCAACTAGTATAGCAGCTAGTGTTACTATTACACCTACTACTACTGCTACAACTACTACTTCAACAACTTAAACTGCAACCGTTACTACTACAATTATAACTCTGGCAGTAATTGTTGCACGACTGCACTAATTACTACCCTACAATTAAATACGTGTAAAAATGTAATTATAATTATAATTGCACGCCAGCGAGTAATTTTATAATTAAAAAATAATTATGAACCTGTGAATGTCTGCTGCTGCTGCTGATGTGGTATTTGTCCACATAGTTTGATCCACCAATCAAGTATTGCGATTTCGAATTATTACTATTAAAATTAGTATTATTTAAATTATTATTACTATTTAAATTATTATTATTATTATTACTATTTAAATTATTATTATTATTTATATTATGAAGTGAATCCTTGGAGACGCCATCGTATTCGAAAGTATTTGTGGTAGTATCGTTGTTGCTGTTTGTAGTATAATTACTTATCTGGTTGTTATTGTTGTTGTTGTTGTTGCTATTTAAGTAAGTGTTGTTATTGTTGTTGTTGTTGTTGTAGCCAGACTGATGAGCAAGAAATTTTTGCTGTTGATGATGTTGTTGGTAATATTCGTTTGAATGAAGTTGATGATGTTGTTGATGATGTTGTTGTTGTTGCTGCTGCTGCTGCTGATGTTGTTGTTGCTGCTGAACTTGAGAATTCATTTTGTCCTTAAATGGTTCAAGTCATTTATACTTCCATTTATTCACTCCTTCCTTCCGCCCTTACTTCCTTCTTCAAATATAGTGCTCTAAAAATCTTCACTAGGAAAAATAATTTTTTTTGAGTGTAATTAAGTTTAGTGTACGTATGTGTGTGTGTGTATGTATGTGTGTGTACGCATGTGTGTGCGCGCGTGTGTGTGTGCGTGTGGCGTACACGAACGTACGTTTGTATGAGTGAATTGTACAGAGGTGCGTGCGTGCGAACTTGCAGACGTGTACTCCAGATTATGATCAAGGATGCAGCTATAAGGTGTAAACATTCAAAAAACTTCACACAAAGACACAATACTGAAACCTAAAATTACTTTAGTAGCAGTAGCAGTAGTAGCGGCAGCTGTAGTAGTAGTAGTAGTAGAAGCAACAGTACTAGTAGTAGAGATAGTAATTGAAATGAAGATGTTACTACCATGTTGTTACTGCGACAGGTTCGATGGTACGGGATCGTACGCTCTACGCAGCATTCAAGATGGAAAATAAACCAGTTCAAAAGGGTGCCTCTCTCATATATACTTTCCTATAGCATAATAACGACATAATATATCATGAATAATAATAATATTATTATTATTATAATTAATATTATTACAGTTAAACTGAAAATAAGACAGTGAGTGAGTGAGTGAATGAAAGAATAAAAAATGGAAGAAAAAAAATGAAAGAGTTTGCACCAACCGAAGCGGAATAATAATTAACCGAACGAATATTATTACGGTACCATCTCCAACAAACCTTTATGATTATTATTACTATGATTATGATTATTATTATTATTATTTTATTATTATTGTTGTTGTATATTATTTATTTATTTAATTATTAATGAAGCGTCGCAGAGTGGTATGGAGTGTTGGATGATGCGTTCGGAAGGTAGTCATTTATTATTATTATTATATAATTATTATTATTTATATTATTTTTATTGATATTATTATTATTATTGATGTTGTTGTTGTTATTCACATTTTTCTATTATATTGATTTTATAATTAATAAAAAGAAATCGTATCTTAAAGACTTAAATACAGTGAAATAATGTAAATAAACATGCATTGGCTGGCGAAGAAAACCTCATAACTAGTACAGTGCAACACGATAACATCCATCCAGCCATTCATCTAACAATACAATGCTAATGCCATTTTTATATATTTTACTGTAATTTTATTTCATCGCTATGTATATCATATATCATATATATCTATCTTATATCATATGTATCGTATATCATATATATCCTATATCATATATCATATTTATCTTATAATAATGTATGGGCATATATATTTTCATACATTGATATACTAATATAACACACTAACATATATACTATATTGTTTTGCTTACCGAGATACTTATAAACATAAATACGGTCATACATATATATGCATACACTCACACATACATATATACACACATTTTTACTTATACATATACACACATACATACAAACAAACATATATACACATACATACATACATCCACATTTTGAGTTATGCATGTTATAAAATGCTATTAATATGCGATTGTGTCTGCGTGTGTTTTGTGTTTATATATATTTGATATTCAATATATATATATATATTTATATATATATATATATACCATATAATGAAGGTATATGATATATATATGAAATTAATGTTAAGGATCATATTAATTATGCATATTTATATTTTGCCAGCAATTAAAATTACGAAGTTGTCTTCTACCTTTGATATTTTGGGTATCACAAAAACGCATTTGCGTTCTTATGATTGTGTTTGTACGTTTTTGCGTGCGTGTATTATCTGCATGTGTTTGTTTATACCTGTGTGTGTATATGAGTGTATATTTATGTATGTGTGTGTGCTTGTGTATGTGTGAATTAGTTTATGTATGTGTGTGTTAGTTTATGTATGTATGTGTGTGTGTGTGTGTGTGTGTGTGTGTGTGTGTGTGTGTGTGTATGTATGTTAGTTTATGAATGCGTGTATGTGTGCACTGCATATTTGCATTAGTTCTTAATATTGCTATTAATAGTCTTCTATCGTAAATAAATATTACCGTTACAAATATTGATGCATGTTCAATTCTACACTTCTTACGCGCGCACACACCCACACACACACTCACACACAAAACAGACACACACACACACCACACGAATACAAACATGCACACACACACACACGCACACAAGCAGACACAAACAAGTATGCACAATGGCAAAGAAACACTAACATCAAAAAGAATAATTTTCAACACCTGGGATATATAATATTTGCATATATAATTATATATACATATATCTATGTGTATATATACGTGCATATTATGTAATAAAGCAAACACACTTATACACGTATCACTTCTTTAACGCATATTAATAATAGTAACGATACAAATAATATAAAATTATAATAATTAAGTACAGAATATTATATATAAATATTATGAAAAATATACATGCTAACATTACCCTACTTATAAGCTATAATACCCATGCAAGCATACAAATAACTGAAATTGCATATTTATTCATAGATATAATATATAATTATAATATAATACATAATTTATTATATATATCTATGCATTTTTTCGTCATCTCTTCATGGACTTATACAATTGTTATTATTTTGCAAATGCTTCTCATGGAGATATGTTGTAAAATGTAAATTAATTAATACAGAATTAACTTCAATTTGTTGGTTCTTTATGGCAATGAACATTCAGCATTTATAATTTATCGAAAATTTATTTATAATTCACTTTCTTTATGTGAAAATTCATATAGAATTCACATCATGATGCCATGAATTTTTTAAAGATGCATCATGGATACATATATATCTATCTATATCTATATATATATATATATTCATGAGATGCATAGACAAAATAGAATAAAATAAAATTGGAAAAATTGTTGTTCGTTGCTTAGGTGCAAACTTTAAAATCGCTCAAAATTTAAATGTAGTAGTAGATTTTAAAATTAAATAGTCCGTTTTTTTTTGAAAATGTAATTGACAGTTGATAGTGAAGCCTGATCCTGTTTTATTTAAATATTATTTTTATCATTTTTTTTTCATTTCACTAAAAATAAACGATATTAATTTAAAAATGGAAACTTTATTTACACTTCTTCAACAACATTACTTGTCAACAACATTCAACTAAACATCGCTTCAGTTCAAACTGACAGTACGTGTACATCTTGTGTACGTCACATTTTTTACAAGCTACCTCGTCTTACATTCTTTCCTGATCAAAAAACATTATTATTTGAACAATTTCTAAGTTATCTGGACATTGAATGAAATGATGCTCAAAAAGTGGTCATCCGATTTTGATGTCCCGGTTAAAAAACCGAAACTGCCAAACAACGAGTCCTGGGTCAGTCACTGCGCACCCAAGACGCTGCCTGAGCTGGCCGTCCACAAAGCAAAGATTCAGGAACTTGAAACTTGCTTGAAAGAAAGGTTATCGGCCAATCTGAAAACACCATTCATCCTGCTGTCAGGGCCATCTGGTTGTGGCAAGACAACAACATTGAATGTTTTGTGCAGTGAGCTGAACATTGAAATAATCGAATGGGTCAACCCTGTTTTGAATGACTATGAATCTAGTGATCTTAATAATTATGACTATCCAAACTATAGATGTTCAACAGTGTCTTCAGATTCACAATACACCAAATTTTCTGACTTTTTATTTAGAGCAAATCGCTATTCCAGTTTAAATTTTGGTGGGGATGGAAGAGAGAAAAAATTATTTTTAGTAAAAGATTTTCCAAATGTTTTCATTCAAAATGCAGCGAAATTCCATGACTTGATAACAAAGTATTCTCAATTATCCTGTGCTTATCCATGTGTTTTCATTGTTACAGACAGTGATCAATCCTCCAACATTAAAAGACACTTGTTCCCACCCAATCTACTTGATAATTTAAAAATGAATGTCATAAAGTTCAATCCAATCTCTTCAACCGCAATGATGAAAGCCTTACAAAGGATTGCCAATAGTGGATCCAGTTTGAAACTGAAAAGTTTTGTTCAGCCAAGTAAAGAGGTTAGATGTAGGTAATTCAATTTTCCTAGTATTATTTCTTTTGTATTATAAACATTTTGTTTGCATTTATATTAACTTGAAGACGTCCTAACTCGGGGAACTGGGTCTCCGGACGCAAAACGAAGATTGATTGATTGATTAATTTAACTTGAAATAATATATTTAATTTGATATTTATACTGAAAAAATTCAAACAAAATCACCACAATGAAAATTAAAATGTCAATTCATGTAACCATCAACAACAGACGTTGGAAGAAATAGTTGAAACAAGCAGTGGCGACATCAGATCAGCCTTGTTGACCTTGCAATTCATCTGCACAAGCAGAGCAAGGTTGCCTCACAAGGCCTCAAAATTTTTAACAACATCTCAGGTCAACAATAGAAGCAACAACAATAAAAAGGAAAGTAAAAAAATGTTGAAAAAGAAATCTAGTGATGCTTCAGAAAGATCTAGCTATGTTGGAGTCAAAGATTCTGGTAATTTTGGTTGCTTACGTTATAATGTTTTTGCTGTATATTTTCATGATTAATTTTTATTGTGTAAAATTTTTTGAAAATTTATGTAGTATAAATTTATTCATTTTTGTTCATTTGTTCTTCCAGGCATGTCATTGTTCAGAGTTCTAGGTAAAGTGTTGCACTGCAAAAGATTGGAAGATATGGAGCCAGCAAGTAGCAACCTACCTGATCATCTGCTCCACCATTCCAGAAACTCACTAACATTCAATCCTGATGGGATATTCGATAAATCATGTCTCTCCTCTGACACCTATTGTGCATTTCTTCACCAAAATTATCCAGATTTTGCAAACTCTATCGAGAATATGTCAATGATTAGTGATTATTTCAGTCTGGCCGATGCCTCAACTGGAGAGTGGTCAGTCAAGTCCAATATGTCCAGCTATCAAGTCAGCTTGGTGACTCGAAGTATTGCATTTTATAATGGGGCTCAGTCTACCGATGCACCTAAGAAAGCAGGCTGGTTGCCATTACACAAGCCACAACTGTACACTGTTCAAAAGAAAATTCAAGATGTTGAAAGTTCAATTCTTACTTCATTTAAACTCACAAGTCATTCCATTAGTGAACTGTCAACTGTTCATCTGCCTTACCTTGATAAACTTACTTCAAAGGACATAGCTGTAAGAAACTTCTTAGGCCCACGACTAATTCCTCAAATTAGAAGCATAAATAATTTCAACGGCTACAATAGATGGAGACTTGAAAGAATTGACGAGAAAGATGGCTTGCTGAATGCCGATCTGAACGAAGATGATGATGGAGGATTTGGTGTTGATGGTGGGACTCAAGTTGCATCGTCGTATCATCTCTCCTCTGAACCGCCATCGACAGAGCATGTCTCCAACTTGAATGCAGTTGTTGATCTTAATGATGGGGAAGAATTTTTCATTGAAGAGATAGACTGACTTACTGACTGTTTCTATTCGTATCACTACGTCGTCTTCATCAAAAATATCACTGTATTATTATTATCATTTGTTTTTCGCTGGATATTTTACGTAAATTTTCAAACAATTTCTATTCATTTGTTAAATTTTTGTTTATTTCATTAAAATTTTGTTGAAATATTTTCAAAAAAATTCTAAGCACTCCAATCAACAAGTAACAGAAACAAATAAAAAAAACAGCTGCATGCATGTATGAAAAAAAAAATCATTCAACGTGCTGTTGAAGAATAGCATGGAAAAAAAATAATTAAAAGAAAAATAGTTGAATACTTGATTCGTTTGAACAAAATAAATATCAAAGTTGTGCTACGTTGATCCAGTAAAACAAGCTAAAGTTTAATATCATCAATAAACTTTCATCACCATTTTAATGGAAAAACTTAAAACTACTCAGCGTAAAAGTAGGTTCATAGAAGTTTTAATGACATGATTCGCTAGAAATTGCTCACACGTTCATGATTCTGTATGAAGAGATGACAAAAGGAAATATCAGTCGTTTTAAAATACGTATGCCTATGTATAACGGTAACAATGTTTTGTAAATAAATTGCTTGAGATGTAGAAATCTGGACCACATGTACAGTTGAAAACAAACGAAACATGATTCAACAACGTTTCATTAGGCTGTTGTATCAATGAGACTATCATTTGAAGTATGCGATACACTTAGTTGAATACTGATTTTAAGATGTCGACCGATTAATTTTATTTAAAATATTGTAAGGTGGGATTATTATCTTGTTGTTCGTGTGAAATTTCTCATTTTTTCTGCGATTCCATCCAACTTTTCCAAATTTCTCGCCGCTCGTTCGAGGGTTTCGTCTGCCTGTTGGTTAAATTATGGCAGTGGTGCTGAGATGCTATAAATAGCATGCAACTTCAAAAGTATTTCATTAATTGATTTTCGTGATGCAAGTTATATTTAAATAGTAAATTTTTAAAATAAAAAATGACATGAATAACGTTGAATTTTATTCTGAAAGGAGGTCTGAAGAATCAGGAATCCGAAAATAATTAAATGAATTATCGGTGATTTGAAGCTATGGAATGGAGAAGAATTGAAGCAAAACCTTTTTGAAATTATTAAAAACATCCAATCTCTGTTTCAAGATTTGAATGGCGCTTATTATGTTATTAGCGTCTGCATCGTCGTGACTGAGGTGCAAGTACTGCTCGAAATGAAAGATGCTGGATTTGCACAATTTTATCTGTAGATGTTTCAAAAATTTAAAGTTCTCCGCTGCACTGAATTTCGACTAGAAAGTTTCATCATTTTCATTATCTACTTCTTAAACTATTTTTATATTTTAATTCCTTGTTAAGGCATTAAATAACTCTTGAATGTTATGCTTATGGTAGAAGCAACCTTATCCAGGCCCAGCGGTTTCGTCACATGGAGCAACTTCTCGCAGACCAGAGCGAAATTTTTGTGCCAGAAACTAGGAAAAGTTTCAACGTCGGTCATTCGACTTGGGTGCTGGTGTAATTTTATGGCGCGGAAGTACAGCTGTGGTGACGACCATAATAATAATATAATATAATAATAATAATAAATATTAATTAATTTGCTAATTATGATAGTTATTATTGTTGCGTAATTAATTAATTATTGTTAAAGTGGCAGTGGTTGTTGTATTATTTCCAAATGTTATGATTACCTCGTAGGAGTAGTAGAGCAGATCGGCCTTGTAGTTATCGTTATTCGATTGCACTCCTTCCTTGTAGAAGTGAAAGGCTGTGGCTATCCTGCGGAGTGACAATCAATTGATCAATCAACCAACCAGCCCACCAATCAATCAATCAGTCAATCAATCAACCATTCAATCGGTCAAATAACTAGTCTGTCAGTTAGTTAAATTAACGATATCAATCAATCAATCAATAAACCAAAAAACCATCCAACAACACACCATCCAAAAACCAGCCATCCAATAACCAACCATCCAACAACAAATCATCCAACCAACCAACCAACCAATCAACCAACCAATTAACCAACAATCAATCAATAACACAAACACAAGTACTAACTTAGCGTGCCACATCTCATCATTGGCAACTTTCTCCCACGTTCTCTTATCAAACTCGTTATACTTGTACCGCCACTTGTCAGCTAGGCCACCTAGCACCAAATAGTTAATCGTAAACTATTGAACCTAACATAAACACTAGCTATTCTCTTTCTCTTTCTCTCTTCTCTCTCTCTCTCTCTCTCTCTCTCTTCTTTCTTTCTTTCTTTTACTATCATATATCAACAAGTAGCATATCATAATTTTAATTAACATTAACTTGGAAAATTAAATTAATTTATTGGAATAAATAAAACAAACATTGATGTTAATAATGTAGGTGAATATATGGATAGGTATGTATGTAAGGGTAAGGTGACGATATGGAATATTCATGTAGGGCAAGACCTGCAGTCTCCGCCCATAGTTTAGGGTTCAGTGGATTGGTGACGTGCTGAATGCTGTGGCAGACCCCATAGGGCCATATTTTGTAGTGGGGGGTCCAACTTGGGTCCCTGTCTTGCATTCCTATGCAGGCAAATATCGGGCGTCTGTCGTGTTGTTGGCGTCAAGGATGATGATGATGATGACGAGATGATGATGACGATGGTGATGATGAGAATGTAGATGATAACGAGATGATGATGACAGTGGCGAGGAGCATGATGGCGGAAATAATGATGATGAAAATGATGTTAATGAAGAGGAAAATGATGATAATAATGATGAAGACGACGACGATGATGAATCAGAATAGGTTTAAAAAAAATGTGCAAACCTTTTAATGTTAACATCGAGAAACGTTTTGAAATTAAATGCATGTCTTCCATCTTCTAGCAGTGAATTATTTAGGTTCCAAACATCACCGGGGATGACGACGCTTGGGTTGAACTTTTTGATACCCCGAATTGACCACTGATAACTGAGTATCTGAGAAAGTGATAATGCTGATGATGATGGTGGTGACGATGCTGTTGATGACGATGGCAATGCTGCCTCTGATGATGAAAATGATCATAACGACGATGATATCAACGACGAATCAGATGATAATAATCTGATAATATGATGACGTAGATAAATGAGATAGTGATGATGATGATGATTGATGATGATGGTGGTGGTGGTGGTAAGCGTCACTGACCTCAACATCTATGATGTCAATATCAGGTCTCACACCTTCGCATATATGGAAATACCTGAAAATGTAATGTCATCATCATTGTCATCATCAACGCCGTCATCATTATCTTCTTGGGGCGGCGTGATGGCCAAGTGGTTAGTGTCGCCTGGTGCTGTTGCGCAGTAACCGGGTTCGAATAAGACAAAAAAGATCCCAACCTATCACATGCTTTGTTTGTGATGCGTCGTTTAACATGCATTCATATACGATGTTTGTGGCGCGCTGTTGAATCATCTGAACTTTAACCTTTTCACCATCATTCATATCCTCACCTTAATGATAACGATGGTAGGTCCCCCTTAGTAAGAATGAGGGCCCCCCGCGGCATGGACCTGAGTAGCCCCGTCGCAAAATTGTGAACCACAAAATTGTTGCTGTTGTTGCATTTGCTGTAGTTGTTTTGCTGTTGCAGTTGTTATTGTTGTAAATGTCAGTGTTTTGGTGACGTTGTTGTTGTTGTTGTGTGTGTGTGTGTGGTGTGTGTGTGTGGCGTGTATGTGTGTGTGTGTGTGGGGGGTGTGTGTGTGTGACATATCTTACTAATTGCAGGGCAATAAGGATAATGGATCCCATCGTGGTGAAAACAGACGTCATGGGCACCTTTGATGTTCCCAAAAATTTTTCCACCACTAACCTGATGAGGAAGACGATGACGATGCGATGATTAATAATATGAAGATATGATGGTGAGGATGATGAGGGAACGATGTGACGATCAATATGAAGATGTGATGATGATGATCATTAAGATGAAGATGATGTGGCTGTGATGATGATGGTGGTCAGGACGATGTAATGATGATGATAATTAGGAGTGGGACAAATCAAAGAAATCGAGATTCGTTGTATCAGAGTCCGAATCCGTATCCTGGCTATAATTTTCTCATTTTCCCGCAAATATTTGTCATTAACAATACAACCAAAACGACTATTCTCCAGTTGTAAATTAGAATGAACGATAAAGCGTACAAAAGAAGAAACCGCCTTTTTAATAAGGATAGTAACACAACATTAAACACAACGACAATACTGACACCAATGGCTAAATATACAACAAATAGATAGACTAATTTAATTAACCTGATGGCCGTATGGTAGCCTACACAGGCAAGCAATACCAAGCCTGATGTTATAATGTAAATAATGTTATTATGCATTAATGTGATGCTGTAATGTTGTGATAGGAAGTGATAAGAATAATTTTCCAATATTATTATCTTAAATTATTATCATCGTTATATTAAATTAATTACAAAATTATCATAATAAAAAAATCTTCCAAATAAAAACACACACCAATATCTGACTGCATCCAAAATCTTTCAACCTGAATTTTTATTAATATTATTCATAATGATAAAAATAATATAAACTTATATAAGCTATATATACGCTTTATAATATATAAGCAAATATATATGCTATATACGTGCTTTAAATAGGCTTATATAACTCACATAAAACTTTGTGAAGCAAATATATAGCATAAATACAGCATAAACAGCATAAAGAAGTTACGACAAAATTTTATTAAAAAAACAATACAAAACAAAGCAAGCAAACAAAAACAAACAAACAAAAGCAAACAAACAGAAGCAAACAAACAGAAGCAAACAAACAAAAGCAAACAAACAAAAGCAAACAAACAAAAGCAAACAAACAGAAGCAAACAAACAAAAGCAAACAAATAAAAGCAAACAAACAAACGAACAACTCCAAGAAGAAGAGCATTATTGAGATCCAGATTGGCTCTTACACAGAAAAAACCGAGATAGGTCGTCGTCATCAAACATACAAGGATTAAACTTTTGCATTTGTCTATTAAATACCTGTATTTGAAAGTATGAGTTCGTTTGTATAAGTTTGTACGCATTGGTATTTGTTTGTTTGTAAGCAGGCAATGTATGTATGTTTTGTATGTACACGTATCTACTGCATGCAAATAGGTTAGTAGAATTACTTGAATAAAAAAGTTAGTAATATTCATAAAGGAACTGACCAAGACACAGAAGTGACCAGCCCAATGAGGGCCAGCCACGGACACAACTCACACATTCTCGACTGTAAATGATGGAAGTACATCCTACGGAGAGCATGAAAGCATGTAAAGTTATTCAATTGTTGTCTAATTTACATATTCATCAAAATAATTTGAAAAATTCTCATGTTATCACATTGCCACATATATTCAAAATTGTTGAGTAGGTGTAGAGAAATGAGAATGATAAAATGTCTGGCTGGATGTGTAGGGATGGTTGAAATGGTTGGTTGAAATACCTGATGGCTGTTTGAAAGCCAGAACCAATACCGCCTTTGCCCTAAGAACAATCAATTAAACAGTCCATTAACAAATCAACAGACCAATCAATCAATTAATCAATCAATCACTCACTCACTCAATGAACCAATCAATCAATCAATTAACCAATCAATTAACCAATCAGTCAATCAAACAACCTACCAATCACTCAATTAACCAATCAGTCAATCAATTAACCAATCAGTCAATCAAACAACCGATCAATCAATCAATTAACCAATCAGTCAATCAAACAACCGACCAATCACTCAATTAGCCAATCAGTCAATCAATTAACCAATCAGTCAATCATCCAGCCAGCCAGTCAATCAATCAATCCAAACACCCACCAAATCAAAAGTGCCATATTCTACTCTGAAGAGGTGGGTGAAGAATCCCGCCAAACTTCTCTGATCACCCCAAGACCACTTTCCCCATTGCATGTGAGATGAGATGGGGAGATAGACGTAAGGTGAGAGGGAGAGGATAGTGATGAAAGTGAGGGTAGCCAACGTTCTTCTTGTAAGAAGCTTTATTGAATTGAAATAACAAAACAACAGCTTTATTAAATGTTTGTTGAAATGTTTGTGATAACAATTATCAAATACGTTGTCACACTCACATCACCACCACCATCAGTCGCACTCAAATCACCATCATCATCAATAATTTAATAACTCTCTCTTCTTCACATCTCTAATGTTACATCCCTAATCACGTCATCACATCCCTGATCACTAACTTGGGCCCGATGAAGTTTGAATAGCGCCCAAGAAGCCACAAACAGGACATAAATGACGATCGTATGTTGATTTGTTAAGGAAAGCCCACAAATAAATGCCAATATCTGAACTTTCTGATTCAAAAAAACAACGCAAACTGTAATGTTAATTTGTCTAATTTTTTGAAAAAAATTTGTCTATTTGAATTACACAAAATGATGTTGTAATAAAAAGTTAAATCAATGTAAAAATGAAAAAATGAATGAATGAGTGAATGAATGAATGAATGAATGAATGAACGAAAGAACGAACGAACGAACGAATGAATGAATGAATGAATGAACAAATGAATGAAACAGCCCAAACAAAAGCACAGTTAAAAGAATAACGCACAAAATCAATAGAAACAAAATCATACTTGTAATAGAAATCTGTCTCTAGTACAAGCACTACCACTACTACTATCACCATCTTTACTCAAAACACGAAACAGCTTGCTATCAAATTCACTGGCCCCACCATCGATTAGAACAACGACGGTGAAGACGATTAGAGATGTGAAAAAGTTATTTAGGGCAAACACTTCAGCGCACGTCGACCAGAACCAGGTCAAGTTGTTCAGGGAGAAGATAGGTAAGACTAGCAGACTGGTCCCAATACATTTGGTCGTTCTGAAATCAGGTTTAAATCAAAGGTCATTATTATTATTATTATTATTAGTAGTAGTAGTAGTAGTAATAGAAGTAGTAGTAGTAGTAATTGTAGTAGTTGTAGTAGTAGTAGTAGCAGTAGTAGTAGTAGTAGTAAGTAGTAGTAGAAGTAGTAGTAGTAGTAGTAAGTAGTAGTAGAAGTAGTAGTAGTAGTAGTAGTAGTAGCAAAAGTATTTTATTTGTAAAAACCAAAATAATAAACCTCAAAACGGTAAGCTGCAGTAGGAAGCTGCTGAAAGAGCTGAAGACAGCTGACATCAAGTTCACCCTCCATGCAATGCCTCCAACTGGAATCAACGTGATGAAGAGTTTGGAGATGAGTGTAAAAAGAGGGTAGCCTGGGGGATGAGCCACCTAGGGAGGAAATTATACTTTTCCAATCATGAATATTCATAATGTGTCACTTGTTGAATATCACCACATTGCCACTCTTTAACAAAATGTTAAAGATCAGGTTTTGTGGAGGTCGATGGTTGCTAATGTCCTAAAAAGATAAGGCACGAGAAAGAAGAAAAATTCTATAATAATGATTTTTCAAAAAATTATACTACAGTAATTTTGACTGATTATTGTAAATATTAAGTAATAACAGTAAATAAAAAAACAATAATGATGATAATAATAATACTGACCCCAAGTTCATAAGAGGCTATAATGAGTTCACCTATTTAAGAGCAAAAGAATGAAGTTTCAAATATCTATTATTATTTGTTTTAAGAAATTAAAAAAATTTTTGACTTGATGCAGGTTTTATTAAAAAATATATAAGATTTGTTATTATAAAATTGATTAATAATTTAACTGTGAATTTAAAATTAAATTAAAAATATTTACTCAAAAAAAAACCTACCTGAGTCTCCACCAGTAACGGAAGGATGCAATGTGTGAACATACAGTGCAAGCAAGAGAACATTACAGAACAAACAGATTTTTACATCTGAAAATAAATTTCTGCTACTGTTGGCATCTGCTGAATGCTCCGACGATGGTTGATCTCTGATCCAAAAATTTAATTTTATTTATTTTTATTTTTAAAATTTAATTATTATAATTGAAAAATTAAAAAAAAACATCATTTTTAAATTCAAATAGTAATTGTATATTAAATTTATTAGTTATAATTTAAAAATTTGTAATCGAATTAATCTAAATTTTTTTTTAATTTTACTTTTTATTAAAATTTTTGTGATGATGATCATTCTGTCCAATTCCTCTTCTGCTACTGCTACTACTAGAATCCAGAGAATCTTCTGTCGGAGAGTTCTTAGTCCGTCTGCGCATTATTTCAATCGATCAAAAAACTTTTTTAATTATTGCAAATATATGAACCTGAAACTATTAGAAATTTTAAATTTCAAGCTATGTTTAATTAAATATTTAAAAAATCTGCAACCATGTAAACAAGCATATAATTAAGTTTACTTTTAAAAATTGATTTGAAAAGATTAAAAGTAAAACAATTTAATAAATGTTTTCATTTAAACTAGCATAAAAACAATTTGACTTATTATATTAATTAAAAATTTAATTAAAATAACGTAATATTTAATATTATTTTATACAAAAAACAGTTTTCATTTTGATAAAAGTAATTTTTTTCTCGATAAAACTGACCATTACTTAGTTACCTTACCTAACGTTGTATCCTTATGTTTACTTTATATAGCACTCAACCACACGCGTACATATATGATGTCCGTTTAATTAGTGAATTAGACTGTGGGGACGCTATTTATAAGTATTATTTTTAGAAATAAACTTCGCTATAACCGTCTGTATTGTTTAAATTTTTTCCGAATTTATTTAATTAAACTTTCGAATGATTTTAAAAAAGGATTTTTTGGACTTTGTGGACATGTTTGAAAATTTTAAGGTAGTAAGAGTTAGGTTTTCAATTTTTTTTTCTTTTGGCTTCAAAATTTATGTAAAAATTCAGTTTTTTAATAATTTAAAAAATTTATAAGTGTCAAACTTTGTTCATTCTATTTATTTTGGAAAAATTAATTAATTTAATAATAATATTTATTTAATATAAATTAATTTTAAAAATTTGATGAAAAAAATTAAATTGCCAATTCATAAATCATTTTATTTTTTAATTATCATTTATTAATTTGATGTTTATCACAATAATTTTACCATTTAAGCTTTATGAAAGCTTAAGTTTATTCCTACAATAACAATCTTGTTTCAGCTTTTTCACTGATAGTTATATTTAGTTTTAATTTAATTTATTATATTTTATATATATTCATAACTACATTACAATAACTTTCTGATTTTTCTTATTTACAAACAGCATTAACAAACACCATACAAACAGTTGAAATCATAATCATTATGAGTCTTGTGAAATGTGGAGTGACCAGAGATGGAGTGGTCAGGGAAGCAGGTGTCAATCAAACTCATCAAGTCGTCGAACGTCCGTGTGGTGCTTCGTGTAAAGCTATCAAAGGTGCTCTTTCGTCCCTACATCGAATCGATGACTTCGAACATGAATTTATTGGATCTGGATTTTTTTCTAACATTTATAAGGTTTGTTTTTCAATTATTAATACAGTTTGTAATAAAGTAATTAGCAATGCAATAGTAAGAAGTGTAATTTTTATCGAAGACAAGCCATGTTTGGTTTATATTATGTTTTGGTTTAATATTATGTCTATGGAATTTATACAAGTTCTCTTTCATTAATTTGACATTGAATTTTTATATTTAACATCATTCTTTATAATCAAAAAGAATGTTTTCAAATGTTTCTTGTTAAAAATATTAGTTTAATTGTTTTTTTTTTAATAGGTCATCCATAAGACCACAAAGCAGGTGATGGTGCTGAAGAAGAATAAAAAAAACACTAATAGATCGAACATTAGGCGAGAGATTCAACTAATGAACAAACTCTCACACCCCAACGTCATCAAGTATGTTCACTGTTCACACGTGTTCATCTTCAATTTATTCATTATAATTTCCAAATTTTTTTTCCACTATATTTTACTAGATAATTATCTTTGAATTTTAATGATTTATTTGATTTTTAATTATACAAATCATCTGAATGACCTTTGTTCTTTTTGTTTGTCTTCTGCAGATTCTTTGGAGTTTGCATAGTTGATGGTCACATGCATGCATTGGTTGAGGTGTGTGGCTTCTCGTTTTTATTAATAACTATTATAACGCAATAATATTTGCATAATAATAATTATAATAATAATTTTAGTATTTGTTCTACAATTATTATGTTTTTATGATTTTAAATAAATAAAATAAAAAAATATAATGCCAAACATTCATTCAATCATCCCACTTTACCCTAATCACCTAATCAGTATATAAACGGCGGGAGTTTAGAGCAGTTGCTGGCCGACAGAAATGTGCCACTCTCCTGGACTCTGAGGATCCACCTGGCCTGCGACATCGCCAAAGGGGTCAAGTATCTCCACGCCAGTGGGTACATGCACCGCGATTTGACATCCAAGGTTTCTCTTTTGGGATGGATGGGTTGGGAGTTAGGGATTGATTGAACTGAATGAGTGAATTCAATGAATGAAGAAATGACAGAAATAATGGATGAAAGAATGAACGAATAAATGAATAAATCATCAAATGATACATTACAAGTATAAAACTTATCTCGACAGAATATTTTAATAAAGAAATATCCTGACGGCAAGACAGTGGCTGTTGTAGCAGACCTGGGACTTGCCGATAAGATCCCAAGTTTACTGTTAGTACCTGTATTCTTTATAGTAATTTTTATAATATTTGGAGTTTTTTTTCAGTTGTAGTGAGGTTTATGACACTTTTTTGGAATAAAAAAATATATATGTATAACTGTTAACCGATTATAATGGTCAGTAAGACGGCTCAGATAGCAGAAGAATAGTTGTCATGTGTCTGTAGCTGCCTTGGTAAACAATTGTTCATTGGTTTTATTCCAATTCAAAGTGCATCTCAAATAATCATATGCTCTTGTGTTTCGTGTTACATTCTGGTCTTTCCATTTGTGCGTGTGTTTGTTTTTGGACGTGTGCGTGTGTGTGTGTTTGGACGTGTGTGTGCGCGTGCGTGTGTGATTTTCAAATGATGGCCATTTTTTGAAAGTTAAGACTTTATAAAATATGTGATGCGAGATTCAGTAATTGGTAGATTGATATTTAATTGCATGCTGGTTAATGACAGTATTGCCGCCAGTACTGTATCAGAAATAAGGGCAGAGTTAGTTCACCAAAAATAATTATAGTATTCCAATTGGGTTGGCACTGGTAGTAGAAGTATTAGCTGTTGTAGTAGTGGTAGAAGTATTTGCGGTTGTGGTAGAAGTATTTGCGGTTGTGGTAGGGGTAGTCGCTGCACAAACTGCAGTATCGTGTAGTATTATTTATAATAGCATTACTATTATTTGAGGTAATGTGCTAGTAGTAGTAGTAGTAGTAGTAGCAGTAGTAGTAGTGGTAGTAGTGGTGGTGATGGAGTGAGCAAACACAACATTTAAGCACACAATCTATATTGCGGATTATTGATTAGTTTTCCCTGTTCTTTAGTCTTCATGATGGGACGATGATGATAATATGATGATGATGATGATAATGATGGTGATAATATGATGGTGACGACGTTGTTGTTGATGACGTTGATGGTGGTGTTGATGGTGATACTAATGATGAGGACGATGATGATAATGATAGTGATAATGGTGATGATGATGATGGTGATGATGATGGTAGTTTTGTTGGTCATGATAATGATGATGACCGCCCACGACAACACAAAGTAAACAAACAAACAAAGATCTCAGACTATTTCCATTCATTTTTCAAGTAGTCAAAAACATTGAATCTTTGAATGAATATATTCATCTTCATTGCTATTCATGCTGGTGTGTGTATTTGTGTATGTATGTTTGTTTGTTTGTTTGCTTGCTTGCTTGTTTGTTTGATTGTTTATGTAGTTCTAGTTTTATATTTAATGAGTTTGTGTGTATTTTCTGTATGCCTGCGCATATTTGTGTATGCATACGTTATGACTTTCTTGTTTGCGTTCAATTGTTCATTCGTCTTCTTTATGTGATGGAAAAGTTTTAGCAAAAAATAAAATTTCTTTTTATGTTTATTTATATATTTATGTGTGTGTGTATGTGTGTGTGTGTGTGTGTGTGTGTGTGTACGTACATGTCTGCATGTATATAATGTTGATGTTTCATTCATTACTTTTTAAGTGTTATTGTACTTTAGTGATGTATTTTTTTATGTTGTTGTTGTGTTTTTACTTATATTTTATTACCTTTGATTTTTGTATGGTTTCCGCTAGGTTCAATTTTGTATGTATGTTTTTGTGTTTCTGTATATTTTTATTTGTATAGTTTTTGTATCTTTTTGTTTACATGTTTGTGGTTTTTCGTATGTATGCTTATGGTTATGCATGCTTGTGTTTACTTCATGTCTGTGTGTTGTGTGTGTGTGTGTCTATGTGTGTGTGGTGTGTGTATTTGTGTGTGTGTCTATGTGTGTGTATTGATGTATGTGTCTGTTTTCTCTCTATATTCATTCTTCCTTGTTTAATACTTCCACTTTTGAGATTGGCAGGTTAATTGCTAATAAACTTATATTTTACATCATCATCATCATTATTATTATTACTGTTGTTGTTTTTATAATTATTATTATTTTTGTAGGCAACGCTACGTTTATAAAAAAAGAAATAATAATAACAACATTTGTATTCATGTTTTTTTTGTGGTAATATCATTATTGCCATTACTTATTAGTAATTTTTAATGTTAGTAATGATACTTATTAGTATTTTGTAATGGTCATCAATTGAATTCTTTGAACTGTTGTTGTTGTTGTCTTTTGTTGTCTGTTGTTGTTGTTGTGTTGCTGTTGTTGTCTGTTGTTGTTATTGTTGTCATCAGCTCTTGTTGTAGTAGTTATTATCTCTAATACAATAATTGCAATGCTTTTTGTTATTATTATTATTTCTGTTTATTATTATTATTATTATTATTGTTGTTGTTGTTGTAGTTGTTGTTGTTATGGAGCAATTAAGTAATTAATATAATGTTATTGCGTTTAGAAATTTAATACCCATATAGATACATAACATACTTGCTCGCATGCATGCATACATATGTACATACATACATACATACATCCATACATACATACATACATACATACATACATACATACATACATACATACATACATACATACACATACATACACATACATGCATGCACACATACATACATACATAAACATACATACATACAAATATACAGTCCTTAATTTCAGGTATGCATTAAATTGAATTAGTGGGAATTTTAAAATTGCATGTAATGTATATGTCTGCCTGCGTTTCTGTTTGTAATAGGATGTGTGTATGCGTGTGTTTGTTTGTATATAAGTTTATGTATCTCTTTGACTTTGTGTATGTATGTCTTTGTGTGTATATTTGAGTACGTGTGTGTGTGTTTGTGTGTCTGTGTGTGTGTGACAATGATAATAATTATAATGATGATTGTAAGGAAAGGATTGGAGGAGGGTGATGATGATGACGATGATGATGACGATGGTGGTTGTTTATCTAGTTTAATGATTTCACATTTATGATTAACCAACTCCATCCATCCATCCAACAAACGAACGAGCTTTTCTAGAGTTTCACTTCAAGTTTTTTTTTTGACTATATTTGAGAGATTTAATTTGCATATGCAATTAACATTATTATTCATTATTCATAACCACAAATCGCTTGTCACATACACATACACGTACACACATACACACACACGTACACACACGTGTATAGTTCGAATTCTGCACCCGTGATTGTTGGCTCTCCGTACTGGATGGCCCCAGAATGCATTGCTGGGAAGAAGTACAACGAGAAGGTTTTTTTGTGGTGATGATGAGATTGCTGACGTAACTGTTGATGATGATAATGATGGTTATAGTGGTGGTTGTTATGATGATGATAGTGATGTGGTTTTTGATAATGGTAATGATGACGATGGTGACGGTTGCTATGATGATGATTGTGATGATGATGATGATGACGATGATAGTAATGATGATGACGACAACGATGACGTCACATCACCACAGGCTGATGTCTTCTCATATGGAATTGTACTCTGCGAGATCATTGCCAGGGTTGAGGCCGACCCCGACATCCTCCCCAGAACGAAGGTTGTTTGCTAGGGTGACGTCATAATGTGATGATGACGTCATGATGATGACGATGATGATTGTTCTGTTTATTGTCACTGTTTCGGTTAATGTTATAACTATAATTACTGTCATCTTTGCACAAAGTAAAATTTTTACGTTTTTCAACAGTTATTTTAAGGGGTCGTATTTTTAATTTTATTCTTGTTATGGTGAGGGTGACGACGATTGGTGTGTAACGTTGATGATGATGATGACAATGATGATGATAATCTAAATAATGATGATGATGATGTTGGTGGTGGTGGTGGTGGGTGAATTAAAACGATGGTGGTGATGATGATAATGGTGAAAACCATTTTTTTTAAATTAAATTTTTTCTTTATAAGTAACATAACAAATGAATGAAGGTTAATTTAACTATGTCATCTCTATTTCACAATGTGAATTAATATGTAGTTAGTATGATTGTCAGTAGCTAATGATGATAATAATATAAATATTTAGGGGATTATTATTATTATTATAAATATATTATAATATATTGAGTGTTGATATAGTATCAATTGGTCTGACTGACAACCTACATACCTCTGATAAGAGTACAATAAATCACTTTCAATTTGACATGCTATCATTAAGCTGTTTTACTAAAGGTAAAAATATTTCTCTCTCTTTCTTTCTCTCTCTCTCTCTCTCTCTCTCTCTCTCTCTCTCTCTCTCTCTCTTTCTTTCTATCTATCTATCTCTAACCTAACCCTGACTACTAACTACTGTCTGTTAAGGTAGTAGATGGTTTCCACAAATTTCCCCGAGTTTCGATTTTCTATCTTGCGTTGCGCCTCTGAGAAAAATTTAATTTTCATAATTAGCGCTATATAAACTTATCAATAATATTATATATGTATATATATATATATATATATATATATAGAGAGAGAGAGAGAGAGAGAGAGAAAGCGAGAGAGAGAAAGATAGAGAGGGAAAGCTTTTTTGGTTATCCTTTGTAACATAATAAAATTTATCAACAATTGTACATTAGATAATGATAATTTTTTTCATTAATTACATATAAAATTAATTTTTCTACAATTGAATTTTAATTAAATTAAAATTCTAATTAGATTTTAATTATTTAATTGAAGAAATATGGCGTCGATTACGTTGAGTTTAGCAAGATGTCGTCAGACTGCCCCCTTCATTTTCTCCACCAGGCCTTTATATGTTGTCAGGTTAGTTCACGTATATATGCTAGTTATCGTCCAATCACATCATCATCTTCTGCGTCATCTTCTTCGTCATCATCTACGTCATCTTCTTCATCAGCATCTTCGTCGTTTTCTCCATCATCATCATCATCTTCATCTCCTTTGTTATTCTCATCATCTTCATCTTTTTCTTCATCCTTATCATCTTCACCATCTTCCTCTTTTTCTTCCTCCCCACACACAGATCGATCCCAGCAAACGACCGTCATTCTGGAAGATCGTGGGCAGCTTGCAGGTGATGAAGAGCAGCGCGCATATGGCGGTCATTCTGGCTGACCTCGGCAGATTGGGTGTGGTCAATAGCGGCAAGAATGTTCTTAACAGGATGTTGCTTGAGAAAATATTAGGTTCGTGTCCGTCTCTGTGTCTGTCTGTCTGTGTGTGTCTGTGATTGGCTGACTAATTTGCTGACTGGCTGGTTGGTTGGTTGGTTGTTCTGTTTATTAGGATGATGTTAATGTTGATGATGGTCTACTTAGGATTGAAGGTTTCTGATTGTTCATGCGTCGTCATTGATGGGAACATTTTTACACTGATGATTGAAATCTCTTATTTCCTTTCTCCATTGCAGATGAGAAATTGAGACAAAGAAAACGAACTTTGGAGGAAATACAATCATCGTCGTCATCATCACCGACACTTCTCGGATCATCGTTCTCGTCATCACCATCACCTGCTTCATTACTATTACCAAACGTTACAAATATTAGAAGAATCACCCCTGTTAACTCTCCAGCCAATCAAAACTTTCCATTCAAAAACCTAACTCCTCCCATTGCCACTGCCATTGGTGCACGGCAGCACAAGTTCGTCCCCGTAACGCCCATGATCGTGGGCAAGGTGATGAGCAGGGACGACATTTATTACGCCCCACAGCAGGGAAACCCCTTCCCTGACAAGTTGCGTGGGACCAAGTGGGTGGTCCACGAACCAGATAGAATTGAAGGATCGCTGATGGTTGTGGCAGCCAGCAGCCGCGACAAGCCTCTTCAGAATGTTGATAAGACGAAAGAAGAGGACGACGACAACACAGATAGGGGTATTTTGAGTGATTGCTGCGAGTTTCTAGAGCTTCATTCACCACGAGAGCTTCAACATCGTCACAGGAAACATAAACTTCAGCATCAGCACAGTGTCGGTCAACAGCCCAATCAGTACCTCACCTTCAACTTCCTACCATCAGCTATGTCACCCACCGTCATTGCCCCACCCCCGACTCCCACCAATCCTCATTTTAGTCGCAGCTGCCATCAACGAAGCAATTCCCTGCCGACGAGTTCGGCTCTCTTCCCTGATTGCAACAGCGCCGATAAGAGGATCAAACAAAGCGGCAGTAAGGACAAAAGCTGCAACAACAAACGCTACAACAATTGCGACGAAGAGTCGGCAATTACTCTACCAAAAACGAACATTCCGCCAACAACGACTGCCGCCGTCTCAACATCGTCCACCAGCGCTTCTTGCGATTTGTTGTCAACGTCTACCAACGTCACAACAAACTCACAACTTGTTGACAACACAGCTCAACATGTTGAGTTTTGTGATGATGTTGGAAATTCCGTAGGTAAGAAATTTCGATTGTTGACAGATTTTTCAAGAAAGAACATCAGTGGTTCCTCCAGTCGAGATAGTGCTCTGGGGTCAGATGCTGCGAACGAGAAGAAGCCCTCATCATCAGCAAAAAGCAAACGAAAAACATCTTCATTTACTTACAAGCAAACTCAAACGCAACACAACAGCAACGGTATTACTTCAAATGAACAACTCTTTCCTGAAAAATCCTCCTTAAAGCCATCCATCATGGATCACTTCTCCCATGCACCTAATCAACCAACGACATTAATAACAACATCATCCCCATCGTCGTCACCAACTTCGCCGACCACCAAACGTCGGGGAAGTCACCACTACCTCTCTCATCACCGATCGAACTCGTCAACAGTCTACAGAAGCACATCCTCCGTCTATACGCACCCCGAAGAAACGGCCATCTTGGTTCGATATTTGGGCAGGTTCTTCTCAAGAACCGATCACGACCAGACAATATCGGAAAGAAAAAAATTAAAAATATTAACATCGGAGGAAAGTAGCATGGACGGCGATGGCGACAACGACAGCGATGACGTGAACGATTTTGACGACGAGGATTTGACTTCATCTTCTCTATGCAACTACCGAATCAACGCGAGCGGCTGTTCTTGCGGCTCCTACTACTCCATCGACGAAAGCTTGCTTCTGTCGTCTCCAGGCGGGGAGAACTCTGCCAACGGAAGCACCTGGAGTGGCATGGATCAGTGGGACAACGCAAGGTGTCGTGGAGACCTCGCTGAGTCCAGCGGTAACGTCTCGAAACGCAATGACCCGGTGCGTCGATCGAACGAGAAGTTCATGCAGTTGGTGAGGAACTGGGAAGGCAAGGCTGACGCTTGGGACGCCGTGGAGCGTGACGTCAGTAGAAATACTAATAACACTAATTATAATAAAACGAATAACATCAATAATAATAATAATATATATAATTATAATAATATGAACTGGGCAGAGTCATCTCAGTTCATGCTGACGCAACACAACAAAGCTATGGAGTTCGCCGACTTCTACCTTTTCAAAAGGTTCCAAGAACTGAAGCTCAAGTGGGAGCGGCGGCAACTACAGTTCAACAATAATAATAACAACAATAACAACAACAACAACGTGACTAAACTCAGCAGCTTCGTAAACAGCAATTGCACTCACAGCTCCACTAGTAAAGTTGACATCACCAACAATAACAACAACAACATCGTTGGAACATTGTTGATCAGCGCTGATGATAACGTTGCAAACAACAGTAATAAAAACAACAACAATAACAACAACAAAATCAGTGATGATAATAATAACAATTGCAATTATATTGTGATTTCTAATCAGAATTTCGTTTAAATTGAGCAAATATTAATGACATTTTTTAATTTCATTGCAATGAATTGATAATATTAATTTTCTAAATTAACATACAAAAGTCATTTGATCCAAATAAAAATTATGAGTTTTAAAAACGCAAAAAAATTTCGGTGCTACATAAAAAATGCAATGTGATAATCAATCAATCAATCTTCGTTTTGCGTCCAGAGACCCGGTTTCCCGAGGTAGGACGTAGAATGTGATAATGTGGTGAGAATGATTTATTATTAACAGAAATCTTCCTCGACCATAACTTGTCAATTGTTTTAATTTTTCTTTTAAATTTTTTAATTAATTGATTAATTAATTAACAATTAGTCAATCATGTTTGGATGTGTGATCGGTCGATTGATCGATTAATTGACTAATTGATTTTTTGATATACAATTTTCATTCCGTAATTAAAATTTGCAACAATTACGCATTCATACACACGCGCACACACACTCAAACATACACACAACTAATTATAACTAGATATTTTTATCCATAATTTGTTGTCTCTATTAGAGTTATTAATATATTTGATAATAATCATCACACCGTCATTTTCGAATTTTATTATTATTATTAACGTTATTGAACTCAGGGTTTAACAAATATATGGACCAGATCATGACCTTATATGGCTGCTGGCATATTATTGTTATTATTTCTATTACTATTATGATTATTATTATTATTAATTTATTTATAGGTCACCAGTGAGAAATTTTTTCTGGCCAATCAAAAATTATTTGTAAAATTTAATTGGGTTAGCATTATCATCGTTTCGATTGAAAGTTTTTTAATTTCCAGGATTTTTCGGGATCTTTATTGTTGATCCCGATTTATCCATTCATCGCTCCGTCAATCATCGTTCATTCATGAGGGCCGCATTGAGAACTATTTTACCTTTGAAGGGCCGCATATGTATTTAATCAGCAAACTTTTCGACCCGGGGGAGAATTTTTTTAAGATTTGTGGCTCATTTTTTTGGTTATAATGTGTTTGGCTGACGACCTTTTTTTGGCGAACAAGGCCTTCGCGGGCCGCATGAAATAGCTCAGTTTGAATTTTGGCACGCACACATACATGCACAAATACACACACACACGTTCGTATTTATATACTTTATATATATAATTTTGTATTTGTGTATCTATGTATGTATTCTCTGTATTGATATTAAAACATTTAAAGAAATGAAATTTATTATTTTTATTTATTATTATCTTTTTTTGTTGACCATATTATTGATGGTACATAAAAATCAGTGTTTTAAATCCGTCCGTTCAATCAAAAAAAATTTTTCATCAAATTCTTTTTTCTATTACAATTAATTTAAAAATTATTTTAATTAATTGGTATTTTTATTGTAAACTAAATTTAAAGGAGAATACTTTTACATCAGTGAACAGCAAAAATAATAATTATTAATAATATTATTCATCATCATATTTTAACGCCTTTTGTACTGAATATCTTTTTATTATTCTTCTTTCGTTGCTTCTAATTATGGTTTACACATTGAATAATACGTATGTATCTATAAACACACACACACACACACAGTGTAGGTATTATGAGGTCGGGCCCGTTATCAACAGCACTTCAAAACCATTTTGTTAAAATTTAGTGAAAATTTGCCCAGCATATTTTGTTTAATAACTTTTTATTTTACCGTTTGTATACATAAAAACACAGTTTTAAATTGGAAAAAAGACAACAAACTGTGCGATAACAAAAAAAAACCACCACCAAAAAATTTTCAGTTTGCCAAGTTGTTTGGATATACGTCCGCCCTTACATACAAACAAACAAACACATACACACTATTACATATATATATATATATTTATTTATTTTATGACAGAGTACAATTATTACGATCGTTACTTTCCAATTTATACTAATTTTCATTCATCCATTCCTCAATGTAATTTTTTATTTTAATCTTTCATTTCACTACAGTAAGACATGCGCTTAGTTGATTTTTTCCTTTTGAAAGATATTTAAATGTATTTATTTATTTATTTTCGATTTGTAATATTATATTAATTTTAATATAACATAAACTACAATAATCGTTTTTTGTGTCACACGCACACACACAAATAAACACGAAAATGCATGTATGCATTGATAGACGATGAAAAAAACTTTCATTTGACTAAGAAATAAAATAAAACAAATTTAAATCATCATTTTTATACTTTATAATACATAACATACACACACACACACACACACACACATATATATATATATATACACACACGGGTGTTTGTGCGAAAAGGAGAAATTTATTTAAGATAACTGGAGACGCACCGAATAGTTGATCCACTCTACCGATAATCCGACAATTTTGAATTCTTATTTTTTACAATGAAAAACAAACCCTGAATAAAAAACAGTCGTGTCGTCTGACAATTCTTCATCGAGATAACATTCAACCTCGTGTTTAACTTTAAATGTTTTAACAGCTATAATGGCTGAAATATATTTTTCGCTAACAACAATTAGCAATTATTTTGGAAACTCAAAAAGTGAAAGTTTAAACGAAAATTGCATCATTCGGTCTTTGAAAACGGCCAAAGCAGAGCGTCAAATTTCGGCCTATCGATAATTCGGCTAGGCTAAACATTCGGTGTTTCTCTTTTATAGATGAAACTAATATATTGTAACTTTATAATTCAAATATACATTTATTAATTTAATTAATTAAGTTATCAATTTAAAAAATAGATTAATTTAACAATTACAAGAGTTTGTAACTCTTTACGTTTCTGTACAAAAAATTTTCACAAATACAGATTTCAACATTCTACAAAAATAACATTTATAAAAGAAACTGTTGAATATCTGAGAAAAAAATTCTACAAAATATTTCGTGACAATAACAAAACAAACACATGCGCACGCACGCACATACACATAACAAAGTAAATATAAATCAGTCAGTCGATTAATAAATATGACGCATCAAACTGATGTTATCGAACAGTTGAACGACCACTGAACGCTAACAACATGAAGTTAGACTAAACACATAATAAACAACAATAACCATTGAAACACAAAGTTTAAAACGTGTGTGTCTGTTTACAACTTGCATGTATGTTTCATTTCGATGACTATTTTGATTGGCATCTTTTCTTGCTAACTTAAGGAAAACATAATGCAACTGAAATGATCGGACATAATCTAAGATGACGAAATAACAAAACTAAGTCCAAACTAAATATCAAATAAAAGTACACAAACACAATAACTGTAATTTTATCGTGAAACTTACGAACAAATATCAAATTACACGCGCAACAACACACACAAGCGAACGAACATATATAAAGAGAGGAGAACCGTAAAACGCGTAAAATATCCAAAAGTATACACTGCACACACACACACACGCACATACAACGTTCACATGCACTTAAGATTCTATACCATAGGTATGTAGGTTCAAGAGGAAACAAGCTCCACCATTCATCGGTCAGATTCTGCGAGATTGCACAAAAAACAAACACTAACGTTCAGCTTAACAAATTACATAACAACAATTATAAATACTGGAATTTAACAACAAACAAATAAATTATATATATATATATATATATATATATTTATATATCAAATGATTGATGGTATATTTATAATTTATAACATTTAAAAGCAGCTGTGACTAATGGAAAAGTGAACTAATGACGACGAAAGTTTTTCAATCATCCTTATTTACACGACAGAACCATCTATACACACCCAGCATCATAACTTAATGAGCCGGACAACGCTAGGCCGGATGTAATATTTTACCATATCCTTAATGTTGAATTTACTGCTAGCGTTAGTAATTTTACTGCTACTGCTGGTTGTGCTGCTTTTATTTTTTTCGTTATTCACTTTTTTAATTTTAAATTTTGAACGCAGGTCGCTGGCAGTTGAGACCTTACGCTTCTTATTAAAGTTAGTGTCGGTAACAACAACAGTATTGACAAGTTTAATATCAGGGTTAGAGTTAATATTAGTAATTTTACTACTAACAGTAATTGTAGTATTGTCGCTAGTTACTGTAGAATTAGAAGTATATGTTTTTCTTTCTGAAATGACCTTAAATCTCCTACCTGAATACTTCTTAATGGTTTTGTGCCTGCTATCATCATCATTGTTCTCATTGCTAATGTAATAATTGTTATTATTATTACTATCGTGATGATGGCGTGCTAGTCATATCCGCATGTTCGTCTGCTTCCTCATCCTAGTCTGAACTGAAGTTGATGCCTCTGATGAATCATTGGAAACGACATTCAGTGCAGACTTTCGAGGAGATTTTTTAGCTACCTTAGAAGTCACTGTAGCAGCTTCTCCGACCACATTTGACGTGAGATCTGCAGTGTTGGTTTGAACAATGAAAGCGCCACCAATGTTACCAGCAGCACCACGTCCACGACTACAAGTTGTAGCAGTAGCTGATGCATCCAACTTACTTGATGAATGCCTTTTGTTTGGCAGATGAGAATTTAATGATGACGACGACGTCGACGTCTTTTTGGATGGCAGGTGAGTTGGCACTCGTCTTACTGCAGCATGTCGCAGTTTAGTGAAGTGTGAACTCTCCAAACTCTTCTCTGAAATGCTCTGTTTGGCCGCTTTGCATGATCTCACAAGAGATGACCTGCCACTAAAATATTAGATTTGTTATTTTTATGTATTGTCACCTAACCATCAACTACAATGGTCATCATAAGTTTGAAAGCAACCATCATTCCATTTCATAACTGAATTTTGTAGCACGCACGCTGGCATGTAAAGCTTTTGCAGCGTGAATGCTGCAAAAAAAAAACAAGATTTTGTTTGCTATAGAGCACCACACAGTACCTCATTGAATCGTCATCAATCTGCTTTCTGAGGCGCTTGATTTTGATGGCGTTTAGTATGTCACCTTGGGTCTTTTTCTATGGTTGAATGGAAAATTTAAATTAACTAAGTATGAAAAACATTTACTTGCAGAGACAAATAGTTTTTAAATTAATTATTTAATTAATTTAATGATGGATTAATTAATTAGTTAATTAATTAAAAACTAGCAAAAAATAAAAAACCTTAATTCTTCTAGTTTTGTTCTCAGCATCATCATCATTACCAAGTTCATCATCAACATTGCCATCACGCTCCTCTTCTTCACCATCAACAACAGCAGCAATGACGTCATCGACATCATCTTCAACCTCCCCAGCACGACTCGACTTGCTTGTCGAATTGGAGGACGAATCTGAAATGGAAGATGTGTTGTGCAGAGATGAGAGGACGTGGGCTGTTTTGTTTCTATCCAATGCAATGTCATTCAGACCATTCTCTATATCGCTGATGCATGCAGTGGTGTCCGTTGTGGCGGCCACAGATGGTGGCGAAGATGTTGGGGGTAACGATGTGGAAGATTTTTTCTCTGGAGATGCATCATTATTAGAGTCGACCTGCGGGGAAGGTAGAGATGACAATGATAAAGAAAGTTTTTCCTCTTTCCTCAATAAACTTGACTCCATCCTGCGTTGGGGAGAAATTTATGAAATATGTAAAAATAAACAAACATCTGAATTAATCTATCTCCTCTCTGTACAACAAACCAACTTTTCAAGAAAGTTTTGCTGGACTCCCATGACGGATCCTGGCCTGGCGATCCTGGTCCACGCAATGGATTGTTTAGCGGTCATGCCATACTTGTCCATCAGGTAGCAACTGATTAGAGTGCCTGTTCTGCCCAATCCGGCTGATTAGGGTGCCAATCAAACAATTAATTAATCAGTCAATCAACTGATTAGAGTGCCTGTTCTGCCCAATCCGGCTGATTAGGGTGCCAATCAAACAATTAATTAATCAGTCAATCAACCAATTATTCAATCAACCAATCAACCATCCAACCACCAATCAGTCAAAAGGTGGATTCTTCAAAATAAAAAAAACTACCGCAGGGTCAACGAATACGAACAACGACACAGACGTACAAATGTACCATACCACAACACGCCGACGACCTTTGCAATGGACTGCCACGGCAACCCCCTTAGCTTCGGCCTCCCTGCATATTTTAAGAAACTTCTCAACCAGACAGACAGACGGCGTGGAACCATCTGGAAAGTAGAGATCGTGATGCTGGAGGCCTGCCTTCTTGAATGAATTCGATTCGTACGTCTTGTTGTTCAGCCGGACAACCACGTTGATGTTGGCCTTCTTGAAGTGCTCTATGTACAGTTCTGGCCCATGCAGGGTGACACCTGATGACGGATGATTTAATTGTTTTCTACAAAATCTAGCAAACAACGAATGAAGGTACCATATTAAAAACTAACCATTGTGAAGAGCCTACAACTACAAAGACAAACAACTGAACAAACAAATGAACCAACAGACAGACACACAGACTCAAACAAATGGACAACAGACACATACAAACAAACACCCTCGGACATACAAACAGACCAACAAATACATATAAGTAGAGAAACAACAGAGACAGACATACAAACAGACTAACAAACAAACAAACAAACAAACCTCTATCAATCTTGGAGCATAGATGTGGACTACAGAATGCCATCATCTTACCAGGAACAATCCAATTCATGTCACCATTCTCTACTTTCTGAGTAGCGGTTTCATCAATCATACATTACATACACTGGTACACTACACTACTAACTGTTAGAAATATGACAGTACGGTGTTACACTATTACTAATCAAACTATATGAAACGTACTGCTACCAAATTAATAACTGATGATTGAAGGTGTGTAAAACAAGAAAACTGAACAAACTTCGTAATGGCTGTAGTAGTCAGGGTCAAACGAGTCAAAATCAAAGATTCCTACATTCAATGCCTGTTGAGGAATGAAGAAAAATGAATGAATTTTATCAATCAATCAATCAACCAACCAACCAATCAAT
>NW_008704083.1:9241173-9268673 GCF_000326865.2 Helobdella robusta
GTTTAATGAATGAATGAATGAATGATTCAATCAATCAATCAATCAATCAATCAATCAATCAATCAATCAATCAATCAATCAATCAATCAATCAATCAATCAATCAATCAATCAATCAATCAATCAATCAATCAATCAATCAATCAATCAATCAATCAATCAATCAATCAATCAATCAATCAATCAATCAATCAATCAATCAATCAATCAATCAATCAATCAATCAATCAATCAATCAATCAATCAATCAATCAATCAATCAATCAATCAATCAATCAATCAATCAATCAATCAATCAATCAATCAATCAATCAATCAATCAATCAATCAATCAATCAATCAATCAATCAATCAATCAATCAATCAATCAATCAATCAATCAATCAATCAATCAATCAATCAATCAATCAATCAATCAATCAATCAATCAATCAATCAACCAACAAGCCTGCCAGCCAACCAACCAATCAATCAATCAAGTATTAATCAATCAATCAACCAACTTTCTCGAACCCCTCAAGACAGTCTAGGAGTGACAGTTGATATTTGCACAGGCCAGCTGATGCATCCCTGAGTAAAGATAAAAAAAAACTAAATAAAAATATCCTAATTTTGAAATAATAATAAATATCATAATAATAATAATTATTTTTCATAATAAATCCAAAAATAATTAGGTAAAAAATATTATTAAACCTAAAGTATTCGTAATCCTCTAGTCCATCGTTGCTTAACATGTTATACACTTCTTGGGCATTTTTCTTTAGATGAGATATCTACATATTTATTTATTTATAATAATAATTATTATTATTACTATTATTATCAAAAACAAATGAATATAAATATGTAAAGAATAATTATTAATAATTAAATAATAATCCATATTTGAATGTCTGTGTATATATATATATCAACATATGTGTGTGTGTGCATGTATGTGCATTGTGCATGTATTTACTTTTAATATTGTTATCAACATAACCATATAATAAAAATATAAACACACACATATATATATATATATGTGTGTATTTATATATATATATAACAAATAAATAAACAAATAAATGAATAAAAATAATAAATGACCCAAATAGCAGCAATTAATTACTGACCATATAGGTCCCGATGAGAAATGCAGCATTTATTTTATAGTGGGTAGCATCGTTGGGCACATTGCAAACAGTGTAGTGTACGATCTTCTTTCGACACATCGACTTCATCTTGAAATTTCGATAGAAGAAAATAAAAATCTATTTATCTATTTATTTATTATTATTAATCTACTAGTAAATATAAATGTTTATTTATTTAAAATATGAAACCGAAATATATCATAATTATATATCAAACGATGTACCATGTATTATATCATCTTATCATATCAAATCATATCATATATCATATCATGTTATGTCATATGATATATCATAATATATCATTTGGTAGAGCATTCCATAACCTTTAGTTAATATATGATTGATATATCATAATATATCATTTGGTAGAGCATTCCATAACCTTTAGTTAATATGGATACAGTCAGACTATTTTATTTATTAGTATCAATTATTCTCTATTGATAAATATTAATAATTAATTTGTTAATTTACTTATTTATTTATTAAAATTTATTTACTGCTATTAAAAATTTAAATTAATTTATAAGAATAATTAAATGTGAAAATGGAAAACTTTCCATAGCATACTTTCTGCTTCCTATCCAACAGGATGGAGTATTTATAGATGCATGCTAGGTTAAGGGGTCCAAAGTCTTCATGGAAGCTAATGGGAAAATATAATTAATTAATTAGTTAATTATTCAATTAATCAATTATTTACTTAATTGTTTAATCAATTGTTAATTAGGCTTGGTATAAAATAATTAGTTGATTAATTGGAAAAAATTTACAAAAAAATTCTAATAAAACTAATCAGGGTTTAGATTTATAAAAACATGTGAATGTGTTTAATGCATTCTTTTATTCACATAATGGGCTTCTGGTTGGTGTTTTGATATACAAACACAACATACATACATACAAAATACAACATATTAAAACTAACTAGAAATGAATCTTAATCATCACTCAAAACATAAATTTATATTATTATTAGAAATGTTATTGAAATTTAATAATATAATTCTCAGTATAAAATCCAAAAATTTCACCAAAATTTATCATACTAATAGTAGCTTCTCTAACTTGACATATTTGAAGACGAAATCAGTGCAGAAGAAATGATACTCCTCCGTATTTTTCAGCGGAGTCCATTCTGGATCCTTAATTATGTAAAAGTACAACCTTCCTGTATGTGTGTGTGTGTTTGAGTATATAGGGGAAAATATATTAATATTAAAAATAAAATTAATTAGTTAGTTAATTACTTTAATTAAGAAAACTCAGTAACTTGAGAAGCAAGTGGTTTTATAAATTAATTTCAAACCACTTAAGTCACTTAAGACTTCAATATGAATGATCCAACATGCAGCAGGAATTTTGAATAAGTAAATAAATAAAATAAAAACAGTTGGTAATCAGATCAGACATTATCTGCCTTGGTCGTTGCAATTGAGAGTTCATCAGACAGTACAAATACAAACAAAACGAAAGTAGTAAACAAACACCAGTAGCCAAATAACAGAGGCGAATGGATGTAAAAATGAATTAATAAAAATAAATGAAGAACAAAACGAACCTGGAATTATTTCGATGTATTCGATGGGATCTCTCATTTCTTCTCTCTCCCAGTCTAAAAGTTATTAACGTTAATTAGGAATTCTACAATTTTTTTAAATTCAAAAAAATATCACGTCACGTGAGGCAAACAAGTGCTCTGCTGTTTGACTCTCTCAAGACATTTACAAACATGAAAATGAATATATATATATATTGACTTAAATATATATGTTTAAATCGAATTATGTGTTTTAAAAATATTTTTGTTAATTTGATTATAAAAAGTGCTTTTTGTCCGGTTTGTGAAAAACA
Source organism: Helobdella robusta (assembly GCF_000326865.2). Taxonomy (NCBI): domain Eukaryota; kingdom Metazoa; phylum Annelida; class Clitellata; order Rhynchobdellida; family Glossiphoniidae; genus Helobdella; species Helobdella robusta. The sequence goes on from NW_008704083.1 coordinate 9,244,169, forward strand.
GTAGCTTACTGAAACCATAGGTTGACTTACTAGGATTGAGCTATAGTCACTCATTATTTTACTTATTCGATCTTAAGCTTTTATTGGTTTTTATGAAACAAACGGCGTAAATACATCAAAATTGTTATTTTAACATCTATTTTTGTCATGTTCAATAAATGTTTTAGATTCTAATGCTCCTGGAAAATGGTTCTTGGAAATCAAACGTTGGATTACGGCAGCATTGATCAGTGACTTATATCATTGTTTTTAGCATAATAAAGTCAAATAAATGGTTCATATAGCTTGCTTGTTTAAACCTATGCAATTTCGTAAGTAAGCCAATAATCCAAGGAAGTGAAATGAACGCTGAAATGATGATCATTTCGAATATGTTCAACACAAAGACTTTTGTCAAAATTATTTTCTATTTTATGATGTTTTAAGTTTAAAATTAAAAAAGTATAAAAATAATCTTTCGGGCCAATATTTTTCATCTAATCATCATTTCCATAAATATTCAATTAACTAAATAATTATACATTTGAAAAGTTTAAATTAAAAATTTATAATCAGAAAACAATTAGGAGCAGCAGTGACTTGACAATTTCACGACGATAAACCACTTATCTACACTTACACCACTGTTCAAATCAAATAAATATGCAATAATATAAGTATAAACACACACACGCACGCTCCAGTGCTATGATCCAGTGCTATTCACGCATTTTGATGATTTTGTGATAAGCATTAACAAGCATTAAATGCATGAAATTATTTGACAGCAATTTTAGACAGGTTAGAAAAAACTTTAAACGCTTTTGAGCCAAGTATTTGAAAATTTAGCACTCTTTTGATTTTAATATGAAGATAAAAGATAAAGGTTTTTCAGCAACGGCTTTTTATGTTTCTGCTTCTTTCGTCACTAATGTTAACCATTTAGTTAGTTAGAAGAATTGAGTTTCAAGATATCAAGGTTTTTATTTTTTTATGTTTTTTCTTTAATAAGCATACAAACGCGCGCGTACACACACATCTACACACACACACACACACACACACATACGCACATACATACGCACCCTCACAAATAAAATTTATATGTATTTTATCAAAAATATAAAACGGATCATCAATTTTATTCAACTTCGTATTTTCGGTTAAAACGATTATTTATTTATTTATTATAACCATTTATTTTTATCATTTGATTACTACATATTTTGCTTTTGCTTATTATTATCGGTAACTAATTCACAATGATTATTTTAGTAGCGGATAATAAATTTAAATAAATTATTTTTGTGAAAGAACGCAAACACAGATTAAATTTTGCTAATGTGTTACTCTACTGCCATCTCTATCATCACATTATTTGTTATTGTTATTATTATTATTTATATTATTTTAAACCTGGTTGTTTTCCATTCGCAGAAGTCTGAGGCTCTGTAAAAGTAACTAATATACAGTGAGCCGATGAAGCTCTTCTAGGAGTTTCTGTGAGTGTGCGTATGTATGTGTGTGTATTTGTTTGTATGTATTTATGTATATTTTTATATGTACCGATGTGTGTGTGTGTGTGCGCGCGTGTATTTGTACTTGTGTACGTGCAAAAATTGTACGATTGTGTGTGCACACATAGGTGTGCATTCGTGTTTTTGCATTCGTGTGTGTATTGTTTAAGTTTGTATTGTATTTGCATGTATTTGTAATGTGTTTGGTATTATTTGTGAGTATTTTACTGCACGTGATGTACCTGCTATAATACGTTTGTATGAATAATTGGCATATTTGTTTGTATGTGTTTATGTATGCATTCGATTTCCTCATTAACATGCAAATTATTCAAAAGTTTAAGTACGTGCGTTAGAATATTTTTATACATTGGTATGTATATAAGAGTGCACATATGTATTTATATATATATAAATGTACGTATATATATATATATATATATATATATATATATTATTTAAATAAGTATTCAGAATTTAGGAATATGTTTTTACATAAATGTTTATCGGTACTTATGTATGATTTATATAAGATGAGAGGGTGAATGTTTTATATTGTATTTTTGCATTTAAACCATTTCACTTTCTACACATCATGTTACGTTCTTCGTACAGACGAAAACATAAGACTACATCCATACATATTACGTAGACGTATTTATACATTACGTAAGACATTTATTAGGTATTAAGGTATTTATGTAATAAAAGCGGGTGTAATTCGAATTATTTGTATTAGATATACAAGGAATAATACGCAGATACATTTACTTGCCTAACTCTATGGAGAAGAAAGGAATATAAAACGTTATCTGGAACACATACACGCATCCAAGTTCTATATTTACACACACACACACACACACACACACACACACACACACACACACACACACACACACTCTTACATACATACATACACACACACATATATATATATATACTTACATTTATACATACATACATATACATACATACTTAAACACTCTTATACAACTTAGATTCAAACGTTTGATCGAGACCTATGTTAATATAAGATGCGGTGTTTTGTGTTAGTAAAATAAGGCGATATCTTCATATATGTATATATACGCTGATGTTGTTTTTGTTGTTGCTGTTGTTTGTTGCCGCATGAATTTGATGTTGTTGTTTCTGTTTGAGATTATTATGTATTTTTGATTTTGTCGTTTTATTCTGTTTCGGTTTTTTGTTTTTTTTTTTAAATATTCTAAATAAATTATAACGCTATTTTTAATAAATACATGGAATAATTGTTCGACACTGTCCGTTGGGTTTCATCTTATTTTTTGTTATCTTTGGTTTTTATAAAAAGTAAGAGAAAGCTAAAAGAAAAAAAAAGTGATCTTAAAATTTAAAAATTTGATATCTATCAATTTCACAAAATATAAATTTAATTTTATGTTCAGCCATTAAATTTATCTCACACCTCACGCATTCTTACCTAAGAAAAGAAATTTTTATACTCATTTGTATAAAATAAATGAACCATTTGTTATTATTTATTTCAGCAAAAATTGAAGATGTTTCAGAAGAAAACTCGCGCCAAAACCTTCATATCACCTCCAAAGAATTTCGAACACCGAGTGCACGCCGGATTCGACTCGGTAAAAGGTAGTTATGTCGGTCTACCGATTCAATGGAACAACCTCATCGACGCCAACAAGAATGCTTATTATGGAAAGTTGAATACCGACGTTTCGAGATTTTCTCCTCATAAGGTTTGTTGTTCGTACTTTTATTATAATATTCGGCGTTGCAGTGTCGTTGCTATCGCTGCCATCACCGCTTCGACGTTGCAGTGGTGACAGATGAATGAATATTTAAATGAAAATGTCTACAATAAAAGTATGGGCTGGTGTTTGTTAGTGTGGTCTGTATGTGTGAGCGTGTTTTTCAAATACTACATTTGTAAAATGCACTACATGACAAACGTATAATACATGATTCGTCGCCAACAATGATACACGCAGACAACAAATGGATACACGACAAACTACACGCGAAACTTCAAATCGTTGGACGACTACAAATCTCCAAAAGTCACTTTCTCACCGAACGTCAGACACCACCACGCCACGTCGGCACCAATCTCAAACGGCACCAACTCAAACGCGTACAATCCTTCAGTGAACGGCTACATCAAAAATGCCACTTCCTCTTCCTACAACTCGCCAGTGTCCCACAATTACAACGGATACTCGGCTTCCTCCACATCGTCGCCCTCCCAATATTTTGACCCCCCGAAGAAATACCCATCAATTTCATACGTGCCACTCAGTCACAGCACTCTCACACCAGTCAAAAACATCTCAACAGATTATAGAAACTACAGCAATCGACCTCTCTGGAATGACGCAAAAAATTCATACAGCAGACATCTGGAATCGCTGAGTAGGACATTCGATAGCGGGGTGACCATCGGCGGCAGAATATACCCTCTGTCAAATGAAGATTTTATAAAAAGGGCAAAAAGTCACATCTTAGATAAAACTTTGACTAGCGTTATTTCAAATACTCCACTGCCTTCCTCCAAATACGCCACATATTCTGCTGGCGTTCCACTCTCCAAATCTCAATTCTCTCCAACCTCAATTCCCTACATAACTACTTCCGTCACCACATTGTCCTCTCCGGGCAACAACATGAATGGAGTGAGCAATTACGTCAGCGATGCTGGAAATGACGTCACCAGTTACATGACGTCACCTTCCGTCATCAGGAAGCATGACAATTTGGCTAAGAAACCTTTGCGCAACGTTTTGGAACCTCTTGCTGAAAAGAATGAAGCAGTGTCTGGAGGAGAGAATTATGATAAAGTTAGTTTTGTTCCGTCTATTTGGAATTATTCGATTATATAGTTGTATTTTAACAGGATATTTTTATGTTAAAATTTGGCTTTAAAAAATTAGCTGTTGAAGTTAGTTCCTCGGTTGAACTTTGAAAGGTTTGATTCAAGAAAACATTTAGCGAGCAACTTTCTTATCAACTTTCTATTAGCGAGTTTTTACGTCATTTCTTTATCGCTTTCATTAAATTCAACGTCATCGATTTGATATTCACATTTTTTCATCATTCATTCGATATTTTTCATTTAATTTTATCATCGATTTCGTTACATCGCTAACTTTGTTCTCATAAATTTTATTTGATAAAAAATTCAACATTAACGGCATTTGTTCTTTTTCATTTCTTGCTAAGCACATCATAAATTTTTAGCTTCTCTTTCTCTCTCTCTCTCTCTTTCTCTTTCTCTCTCTCCTTCTTTCTCGAATAACTTTCAAGTCTGCAAAAACAGATGAACAGTTTAAGATCGCTACTGATGTTAACGATCTACAACAAAAATAACATTGCAATAAATTCTCAACAGTTTGTTTATAGATGTTTTCATTAAAGTTTATGCGAGCCACCCAGCAACAGCTTGGCTCACATTTCGTTCACGTCTTTAATTAATTGAAATTAATTAAAACATTCACACAGATTCTTGAACGGCATTTAATAAATTCATTTAGAGAGAGTTATTTTAGGAAACATTTTCAATATTTTGTTTGCGTGTCAGTGTGATTATTCACAAAGACAAACCCACAAGCAAACAAAGACATACAAGAAAACAGATAGAGAGGGGGAAAGAGAAAAAAGAGAGCGAGAAAGAAAGAGAGTGAGAGAAAAACACGAAAAGATAAACACGCCTAAGAATATATATCTTTCATAAGCACTCGAAACTGGTTTCATCCATTCGAACAAAAGTTTTTTCTCTCCTATCTTTCTCGTCTCTCATTATTTATAACATTTTTCCATGTGCCAAAATACTTTGTAATTAGTTTTTTCTTAAACAACCCAACCAACAAACAAAACAAGAAATAATAAATAAATGAATCTTTCTTTCTCTCTCTCTCTCTTTTTCTCCCTCTCTTTCTTTCTTTCTCTCTCTCTCTCCTCTCTCTCTCTCTTTCTTTCTCTCTCTCTCTCTCTCTCTCTCTCTCAAGAAAAAAAAATCGAAACGAAGAAACAGCACTGTCACTCATTTAATAATCACCCTCCTTTCACCAAAGTTTCGAGACGCGTTGAAGTCTGTGGTGTGCATAGGTGACCCCAGAAAGTTGTTCACTGAACTTGTCAAAATAGGCGAGGGTTCCACGGGCATTGTGTACACGGCCCTCGATCGCAACCGGAAGAAGGTCGCTGTGAAGAGGATGGACCTGAGAAAGCAGCAAAGAAAGGAGCTGCTTTTTAATGAGGTTGGTTGAGTGTTGGATGGTTATTTGGTCAGTCGGTCGGTTGGTTGGTCGGTTGATCGGTCGGTAGGTCAGTTGGTCAGTCAATAGGTCGGTTGGTTGGTCGGTTGATATGTAAAGGAATGATTATTGTTGATGTATCTGTTGTTTGTTGGAGTGACATATAAGATAAGAAATGACTGCTTTGTTGATTGAATGATTGAGTGATTGATTGGTTGAGTGATAAGTTGAAGTAACTTGTTAAAGGAATGGTAAGGTGAATGTATGCGAGAGATGAATAAATGAATAATCAAAGAATTGTATAGCTAAAGGAAACAGAATGTAGAATATTCACACACACAAACAAACAAACGTACGAAATTGTAGACAAACAAAAAAACAAACACAATGCAAAAACGACCAGCAAACAAACCAAACATTCAGACAAACAATCATACAAACAAAAAACACAGGTACTGATAATGCGGGACTACCATCACCCAAACATCGTGAACATGTACAGCAGTTACTTGGTGGGGGATGAACTCTGGGTGGTCATGGAATATTTGGAGGGGGGTGCCCTTACTGACATCGTCTCATCATCACATTCCAAGTTGGTGATGATCAGGATGATGATGTATGTTCAGGATGGTGATGATGAAGATGATGATGGCGATGATGAAGATAATAATGGTGATGGAAACAATGATGGCGAGGACGACGACGAAAATGATGAAAGTGGTTAAGACGCTAAAAATGATGGTGTTTATTAATGACGATGATAATGTGCATCTTATGTATATCACAAACACTAATATAGTTATCAAAGATATATAGCGATGAAATGATGACATAGCAAAACTAAACTACGCAGATTTCACGGCACAGCAAAAAACAAAAAAATTATTTTTGACAACTGCAACAGCAAAACTATCTAACATTTGCATTATCGTCAGATTTTAGATAGTAACAAGATGTTACATAAATTACACTATACACACTCTTGTGTTAGAATTGCATATTAATAATGACGTAATACTGCACGTTTAACTTGTAATTATCTAATTAACTAATTAGCTATTTAACTAATTAGCTAATATTAATACTAAATATAGGTAGTAACATTCAGAGTGATATTATTAATGATAATGATATTAATAATCTAATTATATATAACTTACATGTATGTATATATTATCGCTACATACACCCATACATTACACACAAACAAACAAACACACACACAAACACACACACACAGATATATATATATATATATATATATATACATATATGATGTTATTTCTAACTTGTATGTATGACTAACCTCGCAGAAAGCTTCTTCTCTTATTGCTCGCTGCAGAAACTCAGCTCATACAATAACCTATTTCATCGTCGTCGTCATCTTCAAAGTTATCATCATCATCATCATCATCGTTTTCGTCATCCTCCTCCTCATCACCATTATAACCAACATCGTCATCATCATCGTCGTCGTCATCATCGTCAGTGGATTTTTTTATCAACACCATCATCATCGTCATCACTTATATTATGTATTATCATCATCATCCTCATTAGATTTATCATCATCATCATTATTGCCATCCATGTTAATCATCATTCTCATTTTCTTCGTTAAGAACATTGTTATTCTTGCTATCAATATTACTATCCATTTATAATAATACTTATTTTTTCTAAAACAAAAACTCACCACAAAGAAATGCGCACACATGCATATGTACACACATCATTACACACACATACATTCTCATATACACACACATACACTCTCATACACACACACATACACACACACATACCAACATACACACTCACACACACAGTTAATTACAAACACGTGTGTACATACACAAAATACGCGAAATATACCTTGGATGGTATTTGGATGGAATTCAATAAAACATTTTAAATGAATGAGTGTGGTATGATGATTGAGAAGATGATCAACATACAAAGTATATAAACAAACGTGTATAAAATACAAATATACATTCATTCATACTGACCTGCATTCATACAAACACACTCATACATACGAACACACTCATACATACGAACATACATTCACACAAACATACATTCATACATACTTGTAAAAGTTTAAGCTATTCAAGCAAAACATTTTACAAATCCATACAAATATTATACCCGATGTTTTTTAATGTCAAGACAATATTGGTATAGTGTTTTCTATTTTACAAGCGTTATATTTATGTTACAGATCACTTTAGTTTATAAAGTTGAGCGTGTTTTTAAAGTGAAAAATTTTGGATTCAGAATAAAGTTTTGCCGTCTTAATATCTTTGTATTTAAAAAAAACTTGTTCAGTCCCAGCTGTTCCTCATAGCTTGAAACGTTGTTTATTACTTTTGAGTCATTCAAAAAAACTTCGAAAAACTGTTTAAACTTTAATTTGATTAAAACATTTTTTTAATTTTTAAAGATATTTAAGATATTTTTAAATATATTTGTACTATCATTTTGGCTGTAATAAATTTTTTCTGGCAACGACTTTCTGAAAGACTTTACAAAAGTTGCCTTTTCATGGCGAAATCTTTGATTCTTCACACAGACACACGCACACAAACACACACATACAAACACACATGCAAATGCACATACATAAGCGTGTAGTCGAATAACATTAATTACCAGAACAGATTTTTGATATGTTTACTTCTAGTCATTTTTTCTGCCTCTCGATTCATCCTCATCATAAACACTGCCAATATATTTTAAACACCACAATCATCACCTCAAAAAACATCATCATTACATCACAAGATCATCGTCATCATTTTCATTAGTATTGTTACCATAAAGTCGTTTTTATTCACAATTTCTCATTATTTTATCATCACAGTTAGCAGCTTCTTCATCACCTCCATATTGTCTTATCGGCGTAAATTTATTTTCCAAAACATTATCATCATCATCAATCTTATCTCTAAATGAGGTTCATGAGAATCACCGCTGCAACTTCTGGAAATAAATCGAAAGAAAAAAATTCTTAATTATCATTTGCTTATTGTTTCATCTTTATCAAATTCGTATTATCACTCTCATCTCCATCTTTTGGTTCTAGTTTATTATCATATCATGCTCTAATTACATTTATTATCATCCTCATTACCATCATGGCACTGACATCCACTTCTCCATCATCATTCATGCTATTATTATTTTATATTCACAATCAGCATTATCATCATCGTAGTTCGTAATCATTCTCTTCATCATCACCTCACTCAGAATGGATGAGCAGCAGATAGCAACGGTATGCAAGTCAGTGTTGTTGGGCCTGGCCTACCTACACGAGAACAACATCATACACAGAGATATCAAGTCAGACTCCATACTTTTGTCCAGAGAAGGCATTGTTAGTTTTGGCCGTCATCGTTGTCTTCTTCGTCATAGTTTTCATCATTTTATCATCATTTTCATCATCGTCGTCTTTATTTCGTCATCCTCTTCATTATTTTTACAACCATCTTCAACCTCCTTCTCATCAAGATCTCCATCGCTACGCTAATAATAATTTGTTTAATTTCAATCTACCGGCTAATCAATCAATCACCCATCAACCAATCGATCAATTCAGGTGAAACTATCAGATTTTGGATTTTGTGCTCAGGTAAGTCGTGACATCCCAAAGCGGAAGTCATTGGTAGGAACGCCATATTGGATGGCGCCGGAAGTCATAGCTCGTCTGCCTTACAATCAACCTGCCGATATATGGTCTTTGGGAATTATGTTGATCGAGATGATTGATGGGGAGCCGCCGTATTTCAACGAGCCCCCACTCCAGGCCATGAGGAAAGTTAGAGATCTAGCTCCACCCAAATCTAAAAATAACCATCGGGTAAATTTGAAAAATTATTGCAACCGTTTTAGCAATTAACTTTTAATGATAACGATCCGATTACATTAATTAACCGACTTGCTCACTCACTCATTCGAGTTTACCTAATCACTCACTCACTCACCTATTTATTCACTAACTCACTTATTCAAACACTCACTGGCTCACTCATTCACCCACTCACCACCTCTAGATCTCCCAACGCCTGCAATCGTTCATTGAAAGAATGCTGATAAGAGACGAAACGAAGAGAGCCACTGCATACGAGCTGCTACAACATCCATTCCTCAAACAAACTGGCCCATACGATTGCCTAATTCCCCTAATCAGACGGCCGTGATGATGACGACGACGATGGATGGTGGTGGTGGCCATGAGGGCGGCCACAATAATAATGACGACGACGACGTTGCGACGATTTGACATCAGTATTGAAATAACTTTTTGCATAAAAATTTTGCGTTATAAACGATCAAACTAATAAATACATCTTTCTTATTACAACCATTACCAATGTGTTGATCACCCAGATTGAAACCACCATCACCTTCATCATGATTATTATGTATTTATTAGCCATAATTTATCACCAGCAACACCATAATTAATTATAATTAATTAATTATTATTAATACTAGTTATAATTTAATCAGTGTCATTATTTTATTGTTACACTTTTTCATTATCATTATTACAATACTTATATAAAATAGGGGTTTGAACTACAAACTTTAATTAATAACATTTTAAATTAAATATTAATATAATTTGAGTTTAACAATAATTTTTTTCAAGAGTCTGTTGAATAAAATATATTATAAACCAAGCACACAGACACACATATACACATACAATACATCCAACATAGTATGCTTGGTCGTTTCTTTAAATTATTTTCATCAAAGTTTTTTTTTATAAAATATTATCCTAATTTTGAAATATATAGTTTATTATTAAATATGAACTATTATTAAATATAAATTATTATTTATTATTATTAAACATAATTTTAGAAATAATTATCTCATACGCTAGGGAATTTTTGGGAATCGATCGTCTTCTTGTTCTCGCTTCTTCTTAACTCGTGTTAAACTCTTGCCAAATCTGCTTTTGCTTTTTCTGGTCCTTTTCTCTGGAACTCTCTACCTACTTCTCTGACTACTTCTCCATCACTTGCGAAGTTCAGAGCGGATCTCAAGACCCATCTGTTTCAAAATTCATTGAGGAGCGCTGTTGAACATCGCGGAAATAGCGCTTTATAGGCTAATTGATTAATTGATTGATTGATTTTAAATCCAAATTTATTAAAATGTATCCAATGAACCAAAAAAAAGAACTAAAATACACCATCTGAAATATCGGCATAACAAAATATAGTTATACTAAAATACGCTTATATACCAATCAATCAATCAGTCAACCAATTAATCAATCAATCAGTCAACCAATTAATCAATCAATCAGTCAACCAATCAATCAAATCGATCAACCAATCAATCAACCATGAAATTTGAAAAGATTGTGATGAAATGAAGAAAAGAAAATAACGAACCTTTTTTTTATAAAACGAACGAACGAAGAGAGCAATTGAGTTCATGAATGAATGAATGAACGAATAATGAGTGAATGAATGAAAAAAAGTACTGACAAATGAATGAATATGCCAAGTCTTACACTGTAATAAATTTATATATCCAGACATTAAAATAACGATATAGACATAGCTGTGGCCAAAACTAGAACAAAACAAAATTAATAGCAACAAGTACATTGAAAGTTATTAATTAATTTGAAAAACTATAAACGAAAATTAACAAAAATAAAAATTTAAAAAAAAATGCCTAAATTGATTGTTCATGGTCTTAACAATGTGTAACAATGTCTTAACAATGTTGTCATGCCAGGACGTATAAAATGGAATCTACAAAAGAAAAACAAATCAAACACACACACACACATGCACACGCATACAAAGGCACACGTACATACACACGCACAAAAAACTCATCCAACTAACGAAATTGCCAATAACATGAAACAAATAACTACCAACACTACTTGACACTAAAAAAGTACTATCACCGCGATTTCTATTACTAATTCAATCGAAGCATTAAGAGTATTGGTATAAAATGCAAGTAGCAATGGTATAAATACGAAGTGTATATGTGTGTGAACGTATGTGTTTGTTTGTGTTTGTGTGTGTGTATTTAATGATTTGAGTCATCAAGTAAAATGCAATCAAGGTGATGAATGTTAGGCATGCTGTAATATGATACTACAATCACATTAATGCTAATGACAACAACAACAATGATGATGATGATAAGAGATCATCTTATCAATCAATCAATCAATCAATCAATCAATCAATCAATCAATCAATCAATCAATCAATCAATCAATCAATCAATCAATCAATCAATCAATCAATCAATCAATCAATCAATCAATCAATCAATCAATCAATCAATCAATCAATCAATCAATCAATCAATCAATCAATCAATCAATCAATCAATCAATCAATCAATCAATCAATCAATCAATCAATCAATCAATCAATCAATCAATCAATCAATCAATCAATCAATCAATCAATCAATCAATCAATCAATCAATCAATCAATCAATCAATCAATCAATCAATCAATCAATCAATCAATCAATCAATCAATCAATCAATCAATCAATCAATCAATCAATCAATCAATCAATCAATCAATCGATCAGTCAAGATCGAGTGCAAAGATATGACCATTGTTAAAATCAATAGGACATATTACATTTCTTTGGCTGGCACAATCATCAGCATCTGTCCAACTTAAAATGGTATCAGGTTTTTCCAGAGCGTCTGATGGTGAAAATGATGACGGCGGCAGATGTGATAATGGTGATGTTGTCGGAGACGATGATGACGACAACGACGATCCAATGCCTGATGATGATGACGTAGATGATGACGACATAAGTTCTATTAACTTCTTCTTACTATGACTGCTGTCAATGTTGTTGCCATCATTATCATTATTGCTATCAATATTATTATTATTAGTAGTAGTAGTAGTGGTAGTAGTAGTCGTAGTCGTAGTGGTAGCAGTAGTAGTAGCAGTAGTAAGAAAAGCCTTGCTAGCTTTAGTATCACAATCATTACCATTATTACTACCACTATCATCGACATTACTTTGTTTATTATCATCTTTATCACTCTTATCAACGGCTTTAGGTTTCAGGCTATCATTGTTAACATCATTATCATTGTGAAAATCATCAAACACGGAATCGTTGCAGTGCTGCTCCTCTAATTTTGGTTCTGACAGTGATGATGAAAATGATGATAATGGTGGTGGTGGTGGAGATGGTGACGATGGTGATAAAGATGATGACGAGTTCGATGTAGAAGATATAACTGATGATGATGAAGGAATTAATTTCGTCACATCAACCTCAATTTTATGTTGCTGCAGCTGCAGCTGCTGATGTTGTTGTTGCTGCTGATGTCTTTGTTTTTGATGCTTTTTCATCCTTTTCTCACTAGAATGATGATGTTTGGTGAAACTTCTGTCATCATCTGCATCATCAACATTATGATTTTGAAGATTGTGGTGATTAGCATGATGATATTGTTGATGATAAGGATGATGAAGATGAGAATGATGATGGTTGTGATGATAGTGATGATGAGGAGCGCGTGGGTCTGATTGGTGCACAAGTGCACCAATCAGACCATTACTTTTAATATTATCATTATTGTTGTTGTTGGAGTTACTATCACCATTATTTGTCTTGCCATCGTTAATGTTGTTGTCATTTTGAACCAACTTGTTGTGACTTTTATTACCATTGCCATTATGTGCATCATTCAAGTTTTCTCTGACATTAACAATACCCTGATTGATATCCAGTATTTTTGATACACCATCCAAACATCTTTTATCATTAATGTTATTATTATCACAGTTCAAATTATCATGATGATGTTGATGTAGATGGTGATGACGAGGATGATGAGGATGAAGAGGAGGATCGTGATGATGATCTTCACTACCACTGTTACTATCGAGAGACACTGATCCGCCACTAGACGTCCTCTTCCTTCTCATCATCATCTCTTCTTTCGTTTTCATGGCCTCTATCCTTCTCTGCTCTCTCTTCTTCAATCTCTTTCTTTTGTTTTTGAGGGTAGCGTGCAGGGTGCTGACACTCTGATTGATCAGGTAGATCGTTCTGTCTATGTGCTCGTTGAATTTCACTGATTTTTTGTCACTGTTCCTTGGAGTTTTGTTGCTATCGTTCGGGACGGTGTTGTTGTCATTTTTGTTGTCATTGTCGTGCGGCAGTGAAGTTAGACCACTGTTACTATTGTTATTATCGTCCTCCTCATCATCATCTCTACCTTCATTGCTGCTACTGATTTTACTGACAAATACGTTTTCATCGGCACTCGATTCAGATGGTGTTCTCGACTTGAGGATGCCTTGAAGTTTGGGGCACTCCTTATCATGGACCACCATGATGTTTGCAGGTTTGCCGTAATCGTCGTTGTCCTCATCACCGTCGTCGGCGTCATTTTTGAAGAGGCGGTGCTTGTTCTTTGAGTAATTTTCCTTCTTGAATGTGCCGCGTTTCGTCGCTTCTGTGGCCGCTTCACCGTCGTTCAGTTTCTGTTGTTTCATTGAATATCAAATAATAAGCAGCATTAATAAAATGAATGTGAAAATGTAACTTTAAAACTTTATTGATTTTAATTGCTGTTAGAATTTTCGAAATTTTTAAAAGATAAACATTAAAATAACAATTATAAAAAAAACCTCTGAATCATTAAAGCTAGTTGGATCAGATTTTATACTCTCCTCATCAACTTCCTCTTCCTCCTCCTCATCACCTTCATCTTCCTCGTCATTACCCTGACCACCATGAACGTTCTTATAATGATATTTGTCACCGTTGTCATTATTAACATTAATATTTGTCACCATGGCATTATTATAATTAGATGTTTTAACATCAACTGCACTATGTACAGATGTAACCTTACTGCTACTATTACTACTGCTGTCACAAGTTTGAACATCACTCCTACTAGCATTTCTATCTCCAACAGTATCATTACTACTAGCCTTAGTATTGTTGCTATTACTATAGTTAGATATCTTTTTACTATCACAAGATTCATCACTGCAAGTATCACCGGTTAAATTTTGTTGATTAGTTTTACTATTCTCCTCCACTGAAGAAGAAGAAGATGGTGAAAAACTCACCAATGTTTCACTCGCCTGTATAACAGGCATTGTTATCATCAGCTCATGCTTCAGTTTATCAAACTTGGCAGAACTTAAATTTTCATCGACAGGGTATGGGAGAGAAATTTCGAGTTTGTATTTAGCTGGCTTTGTAGAAATTAGTTTCATGGATTTTTCAAAAACATCAAGTTCTAAGCTGGCAGCTGAGCTTAGAAGTGGGAGCTTAACGCTCATGATCAGTTTGTCTGGCCTGGTACTCAAGGTACAAACTCGAGACATTTCATTTGCATAATTTTTTAAATCAACATCCGATTGATGTTTCATTTCATACTTAGGAATTGTGAAGCCATCGTTGACTACACCATCTTTACTTGTAGTTGCATTTTCATTATTTTCATTTTTTGCCTTCTGGTCAGCATTGTTATTACAATTATTTTTATTACTCCCTCCCTTGTTTTTGTTTTCTGTTTTCATCAAGTTCTCCTTAACTATTCTCTGTGTTCTTTCAGAAGAAGTTTCATTACTGTATGGGTATGGAAAGCTACTCAATGGGTCTTCACCATCATTTTCATCATCCTGTTTTTTAACCTTGGCATCTGCAATTTTATTCCTGATGACAGTGGCCGTCTTGTGGCCCATAAACTTCATTTTTAACTGTTTCAAATTCTTCCTATCAAGGGTTACATTGAACATCTTTTCAATGCCATCCACTGCCAGATCATGCACCATCTGCCTGAATCTTTGGTTAGTTTCAGACATCCTGTATGTGTCTGGATGAATGACAAAATCGAAAATCTTGCAATTTTGTTTTGTTTTCGTCAAGTCATCTCTAGGTGGCGCAAAGATGTGTGGTATGGACCATGATACACCACATTTCCCATATACATCTTTCTTCTCATGAGAGGGAATGCCAACATGGACATTTTTGCAGATGTTGATGAACGCTTTGGTGGACCCATTGAGAACAGTTTTGAGGACATGACCTGGTTCCGGATTAACAAATTTTATATCCATTCCTCTTTCCTGCTCCATCTGACGTATCTCTTCCTCGTAAATAGCCTTATTCTCAGGATTTGCAATCTCTTCAGCATACTCTGCAAACATTTTTCTGAACTCTTCATCTTTGAATGCCTTCTTTAACCTTTCACATTCCTCCATCGTCAAATCAAACTCCTGATTTGAAGATGATGATGATGACATATTTGTGATGATTGCTTGATCTGACTATAGTATATATATTTGCTATACAGCTTATCTTCCTGTACCCGTCTGCAGAAAAATTGTATTCAAACGTATTTTTTGCAAATTTAAGAGCTTGACCTTCAACACAACTATCACAAAACGATGAAATAATACAAATTAGATGTAAAAAATGATCAGATGTTGGCAAATTTAAGCAAATTTGACCATCATTTTGAATGGATGATTCGAGAAAGGACACACCTCTAAACTGTTTCTACGGAATTTTTTCAATGGTAACCTAACATGGATAAGTTAATATAAATTCGTGTTTTAAAATACTTTGTTATTTTTAATTATAAAAAATTTTTCAATTTGTTTTTTTTACAAAATATTGGTAATAAATGTTACTAATTACAGAATTCAATATTTTAACTATATTTTATTTAAAAAGTTTAATAAATTCTTTTTGATATTGAATGCTTAAAAGTAAAGTTTAGTTCCAAATTTCCTAAACTACAAAAACAGCTGATGATGGCTGCGAACAATTCAAGCAAAAACCGGGCATGCATTAATAATGGTGTTGGGGACGAAGACGAGGAGGACTACATGTCAGATTATTTCATTGACAAAACGTAACATTTTATTTTTTTATGTATTTTTTTTATAAATTACAATACCAATTACTAAAACAAAACTAAAGAAAGGAAAGAGTAAACTAGTAAAGAAATTTGGTCGTTGTTGCGTACTAGTAGTTGTACTAACTTACTAATTTAATTCAAAAGTACAGATGTCAGGCCTGGTCTAACCTCAGCCAGTGTTGCCAAACTTAACAAAAACGAGCGGAATTCAAAATTAATGAATTCACTGAACAAGGAACGACACAAACCACTGAATGTCATTCAGCAAGAGAAGCGAGAGGAAGGTCTTCAGAGTGCCATCCCAAAGTCAAACATCGGTTTTCAGTTACTTGAAAAAATGGGCTACAAACAAGATAGGGGTATTGGAAAATCAGGTGAACATCAAACAACTATTTGCATGTTTGTATTTCTTGTTTTAATCAGAATTTGTTTTATTCTCTCTGTGAAATTAAAATTATGTATGAATAAAAAACAACTTTTTTAAACGTCATAAAATGTTTCCACAGAAAATGGCATCAAAGAGCCAGTCCCTCTGAACATAAAATTAGACAGGAAAGGGTTAGGACATGCAGACAACAAAAGAAAACAAAAGTCGTCAAGTCATCGAGAACAAGAGGATCAACTTAAAAGGATGAAACTTGAAAGTCAGTGGAGAAACAGAATGAGGGAAAGATGGAATGATAAAGAAATAAACAGGGATTTGAGGAGGAGTCAATCTGTGTGTGAACGATTAGATAAAAATAGTGTATGTCATTATCATTGTTGATATTGTATATAATTTTTTTATTGCTGCATTACCTGATGGCCTAATGGTTAAAGTTGCTTGGTCTTGTTCTCAAGTGACCAGGCACAAATGCAGAAAGATTCCTGCTCATCATATGCTCTGTATGTGATCTGTAGCTTTCAACACCTCCGAATCAAATGTAGAAAGTAAAAATGACATTTAACCTTTTGAACTGTTAAAAATCTGTTTACAGTTTTTAACTATTATTAATAATTTAATTTATTTTCTGATTTTAATTTTAAATTTCAGTCCATAAATATTCCACAAAGAACATTCTTCTGGCCTGAAAATCTCTTACCAGCTGCAGCATCAGCAGCAAACCATCCTCCAGATGATGATGATTATGATACCACTGGTGATGGTGGTTATGATTATGATGCCGATGACGATCATAATAATAATAATGGTGATGATGATCGTGTTGAGAGTCTAAATAATGATGACGATGACAATGAGTATTGTAAAGATGATGATGATAATGCTCTATTAGTGAGTATTAGTTTTGTTATTCAATCAATCAATCAATCTTCGTTTTGCGTTCAGAGACCCGGTTTCCCGAGGTAGGACGTTGTTTTCTTTGCCATCAACTTTTTGCGCCAAATTAGACGATCAGTTGTATCCATTTCATTTAAATTTAGAGCTTTCATGTCTTGCTCGATTGTTTGCGCCAGGACTTCTTTGGACGGCCTTTGGGACGTGTGCCAGGTATTTCAACATCTGCAAGAGAAGTTATGGCACTGTTTCCACTTCGTTTGACATGACCAAACCACCGCAGACGGTGTTGCCGGCATTCGTCCTTTATATCATCTAAACCAGAACGACGCAGGATTTCGGTAGATTTGATGTGGTCCTTCAGACTAATTCGTTGCATCCATCGGAGCATTTTCATGTCGGTTCGTTGAAGTTGTTGTTCCAGTTTGGTTGTCATTGGCCATGTTTCTGCACCATATAACAACACCGGACGTATCACAGATTTATAAAGTCTTGATCGTAGTGGTAGTGGGATGTCACGCCGCATCAATATAGAGGCAAGGAGATGCCATTTATTCCAGGCTGCACGTATGCGTGCTCGAACGGCAGCTTCAGCTGTTCCAGTACAATCCAGAACATCCCCTAGATATTGAAACGATGTGACTTTCTCTATTTTAATGGCTTCAAAAACAGTGCTATTTCGAATTTGTTGTTGTCGATTGATGCAAGCAGGACAAACAAAATTGGACACTTTAGATAAAGAAACAATTATTTTTGAACAACGTTTGTGACACCACTGGTTACACTGCTGACACTTGATTGAATTGTTACCTACACCAGCTTTACAAACTGAACAGGGCCATCGTCCAGTAGCTGTGGATTGGATGGGTTCACCAGTGTTCATTGCTTTGGTTTTGCTGATGTTGACTTTGAATCCATGATCGGCGAGTCTGGTGTTCCAATCTTCAAACATTCTGCTCAGACGTGGCTGTTAAAACGATATCATCAGCATATACTAGATTCCAAATGTCACCAGTGTGTATCGGTTTTGTGATTTCTTCCATCACAGTTATAAATAATATTGGACTGAGAATCGAGCCTTGGTGAACTCCAACGCCGATGTCAAATGCATCTGTGTTTCCAACCGTTGTGCTGACAAGAGTCTTAGTATTCGTATACATTTCCATCACAAGTCGAACAAGATATTCTGGAATGAGTTGTCGACGTAGACTCCACCTGATTGCTTCACGGGGAACCCGATCAAATGCTTTTTCAAGGTCTACAAAAATGTGTGATAGTTGTTGATGCTTTGCGAGGTACTTCTCTTGCAGTTGCCGAAGGATGTGAATTGCATCAATTGTTGATTTTCCCGCTAGAAAACCAAATTGATAATTTCCGATTGTGATGCACGACGTTAATCTTCTCTCAATGATTTTCTCGACAATTTTCAGGGAGTGTTCTAACAGACGTATACCCCGATATGATGAACAGTTCAATGGATCACCTTTGCCTTTGTATAGAGGAACTGTCATGCTATAGTTCCATTCAGTCGGCATTGAGCAATTTCTCCAGATTTCACGGCAAAGTTGTATTAACGTTTGGATACCTGCAGTACCAGATGCTTTGATAATGTCATTTGTGAGTCCAGAGGGCCCTGCTGCCTTTCCATCTTTCATAGCTTTCAGCGCTTCCATAAGCTCCTCTACAGTGATGTCTGGAATCGGACCTTCGATGGGTGGAGCGTCAAAATTAACATTGATTGGATTTGTTTCGTTTAACAGACGGTTGAAGTATTCTCTCCACTGTAGCTTGATCTCATCTCGTTCAAGAACCATCTCATTTTTGTCATTTTTTATACATGAGGCACCAACTATGTCTTTTTTCGTACGCTTTGATTGTTTTGCTATACGATACAGAGATTTCATTTGTTCACCTTTGCTTTTAGTGAGCCACTCTCTGCACTGATCTGTCCGAGCCAGTGCAACTTGACGTCTTGCATAGGTGTTCTTCTCACGGAAAATTTTATGGTCATCAACAGACTTTGATGAAGTTTTGTAATTAGTGAAAATAATAAAATAATAATAATAAATCGATAGTAAAATGATGATAGATTAGTAATTTTTGCAGTATTGATAGTATATTTATTTTACTATAATGAAGAATAGATCATATATCATGAATGCCTGTTCTTGCTTTCACAATCTCAAACTATATGAATAATTTATAAAATAATAATTAAAATATTAATTATATTAAATCTTTTTTCTGTTATTATTTTTATTATTCCTTATATTATTTCTATTAATGGGGATAATTTCAAATAATTTCTTGACCCGGCCAGCCAACGGAAAAGCTTGAAATGATAACAGAATACCTAAGGCTAACACATCACTACTGTGTCTGGTGTGGAAGAGAGTACAGCGGTTTGTCCATATTTTAATAATAATAATAATGATATAAAAAAAATAATAATAATAAGCTATTGGTATCGTTATTATTACAGGTTATTATATTTTTATTATCAAATTATGGTTTATTTTTTTATTTAAATTCTTTTCGTAGGTACCGACGATTTGAAAGCCAATTGCCCTGGAAACAACGCCTCCGTCCATGAATAAATAACTAACTAACTAATGAATAAATAACTAATAAATAATAAATAATAATAATAACTAATAATAAATTACTAATGAATAAATAACTCATTATATAACTATTGTATGAATTTTTCCAGTTAAATTCACAATAATGTTATTCAATTTTGGAAAATTCTATGTGTTATTTCATTGCTTATGGTCATATTATGATATATTATATTATAATGTATTATATTATAATATATATTATATTATAATAATATTATTATATATTATAATGGGTTTTTGTTAATTTTTTGAGTGAGGTTTTTACAACTCAGTGGTATGATACAGACAAACTGTTGCTGTTGTAATTGTTATATAGTTGAATATGTTGGGAGTTTTTATATATTTATATTATTTTTATTATCGAAAACGAATTAATATGTAAAATAATATCTTCACAGTATAAAGATTGTATTTGTTTGAAACTTCTCTGTGATCTGAAGTATCGGATTGAAACACGTGTGCTTGCTGCTATCAGACCATCATCATCTTCATCATCCTCTTCATCATCATCATTAGATTTTATAGTTGTTGTTAATGTTGTTTTCATTGTTAATAGTTAAGATAGCGTTGTTGTAGTAGTAGTAGTTATTGTTGTAGTAGTAGTAGTTATTGTTGTCGATGTAGTTGTTGTGGTTAATGTTCAGTGAGTAACTCTCATGCTTTGATAATTATTTTATTTTTCATCGTTATTATTATCACTATTTCGTTATTATCGACATCTTTTAACAACAATCATCATTTCACTATAGGTGTGTATGTAAAAATTATTGTATGTATACATGATTTCATATGTGTAGATGTATTCGTGTGCGTGTTTTGCTGATGTGTGTAACACTGTGTGAGTATGTTTGTGTGTGTGTGTGTGTATTCATGTGTTTCTATATACGTCTGTGTGTGTATGTTTAGGTATTTTATATGTACGTATGGGTGATTGTGTGTTTAGATATTTGTCTGTACGTGTGTGTGTGTGGTGTGTGTGTGTTCATATTATTTTTAATGCGTATTGAATTACACGAGCAGATAAATGCTATAACGCTGCTGAATTTGCGTTGAAAATAACAACAGAGAGGGGAGTACCTTTTTTTTTTTCATTAGTCTTTATTATTGCAGCTCTGACATACGCAGAACCACTTACAATGTTGCATATATAGATTATGTTCTTCATATCTTCAACCAATGATATGAAGCTGCCATCTTTCGCCACAAAGGCTGTTAATCCTTTTCACACGACGTACACATGTATTTTATGTGCACGCGCAAGCACCGCATCATATACGCTGAGTATATGATAGCCATTGAGATGTTTGACTCAGCGCGCATTTGAACCACTGAGCCACCTCGCCGGCCAACATACGACAACTTACGTCGTCTACTCACTTACCAGCCTCGAAAGGATGGACGGCTGGGTTGACCGGGAGTCGGCTACCCGGATGAACCTGTAGAAACTGCAGAATTCGAACCCGGGTCGTGGGTGTGGTAGACAGACACGCTAACCACTCGGCCAACTACTATGTGTTATATATATATAAAGGTATTTATCTATAACTTAACAAAAATTTATAGGTAATTATGTTATTAATTAGGAAGCATTGAATATAAATTTTAAAAAATATGGATAAAGAATTACAATTTATTTACGACTATTGATATTTATAAACATTCTTATTGGGTCAAATAGCTCTTTTGTCCTCTCTTTCCCTCTCTCTCTCTCTCTCTCTCTCTCTCTCTCTCTCTCTCTCTCTCTCTCTTTTCTCTCTCTTTCTCTAATGAAATTCTATAGTTATTTTAGCTGCTTTCAATAAAACTACTGTACTGATTTTATATTAAAAATATTTTCTCATACTAATGTCGCGACTACTACTACTTCATCGACAACAACTGCTGCTGCTGATATTGTTACTGCTACTACCTTAACAGCTACTACTTTTACTACTACCTCAGCAGTTACTACAACTACTTCAACATATTTCTTCCCATACATTTGCTATTAACGTCAGCTTATACTTTTACTAGAACAACAAAATTCCTACAACAAATATTTTTATTAACTACCGCTACTTCCGCTGTACTCCTTACTACCACTAACTACTACTGCTGCTGCTGCTGCTGCTGCTGCTGCTGCTGCTGCTGCTGTTACTACTAACACTGCTATTACTAGTACTACTACAACTATTTCTAAAACTACTTTTCATGCTAAATAAGATCTACCGTACAGTTTACAGTCGTAGGATCTTCATGTCCAGTATAAATATCACAAAACGCTACTAAGGATGGAAATGTAAGGAATTTTTCAAAATTACCCCCCCCCCCCAAAAAAATTGACTACTCCCTACTCCTCTGTCCTTTCCTTCTAAAATTTTGCGAGCCACCCTTGCCTATTTAGTACATTTATAATCGTTACCTTCATTCAAGGTTTTAACTCTACAATGATGATGACGACGATGGTTACATTGGTCATTATTTGGGATTTAACCAGCGTGACGTCATCATAGCCGTCTTCCTAAACGTTACCATAATAATCACGATCGCCATCGCCGTCATTATCATCATTGTGACGTCAGAGTGAGCAATGACAGACAGCAAATTACACGCATCTGTACATACAATCACGTGTATACATCATGACATTTGTATGTGTTGTGTATGTTTGTGGTCTCTCTCTCTTTCTCTCTGTGTGTGTGTGTGTGTGTTTGTATGTATGTATGTGTGGGCTTCTGTGTGTTGTGTGCATGTATGTTTGTTTTTATGTGTGTATGTTCGTCTGTATGCCTGTATATGTCTGTGTATGTAAGTTTAGGTGTCGGTGAATATATGTATGTTTACGTACTTGTGTGTTATGTTAATTGTATATGCATGAATATACAATTGTATTTGTATACAATACATACAACACATACAAGCAAATGTACAAACAACTGCAACATGCATTCATTATGCGCTTGTATCTAAATTTAACTTCATACTCTACTACCCTCA
This sequence comes from Helobdella robusta, assembly GCF_000326865.2. Classification (NCBI taxonomy): domain Eukaryota; kingdom Metazoa; phylum Annelida; class Clitellata; order Rhynchobdellida; family Glossiphoniidae; genus Helobdella; species Helobdella robusta. Next base: position 9,267,725 of record NW_008704083.1, read on the forward strand.
GGGCTTCATGTGACAACCGCGATGACGATGACGACGAAGATGATAATGATGATGGTGTGACGATGATGATGATGATGATGGTGTGACGATGACGACGATGATGATGATGGTGATGGTGTGACGATGATGATGATGAAGATGGTGTGACGATGATGATGATGAAGATGGTGTGACGATGATGATGATGATGATGGTGATGGTGTGACGATGATAATGATGATGGTGTGACGATGATGATGATGATGATGGTGATGGTGTGACGATGATGATGATGATGGTGTGACGATGATGATGATGATGATAGAATTAATGATGTGGTGGCGACGAGGGTGATGATGAGGATTAATTAAGATGACAACTTTAATGGGACAACGTTATTAGTTTAAATGATTATTTGGAAAAAATTAAACAGTGTAAAAAAAAACAGCAGGTCCGTGAATTTTAATGCAATGAAGATGATTAAAACGATAATGATGATGATGACGACGACGATGATGATTACAGTGCTGATGATGAAGATGTGACTTGAGTGAATCCTGTCAGCTTTTCCAAAGTGCGTAAAATCAATCAGACGATGATGATGATGATGTTGTAGGTGACGATGATGATGTTGTTGTTGACGACAATGATGATGATGACCCACATACAAGCATTCAAAAAACATACAAACAAACAAACAATCAAACCCACATATAGACAGCCAAACAGACAAAAGCGCTCAGGAAATAATTGAGCATTTATTGTTAATGGTTTTTTAAACATCTGTCAGGTATGTTATCCTCTATCATACATACAAGAAAAAACTCATTTGTATGTTTGTTGTTGTATATGAAGTTTTTTGTTTTGCTTGTTTAAGTTTGTTTTTTTGTTTGTTTGTATGCTTGGTTGTCTGTGAACCAGTTAGCGTTTACATTTGAAAATGTTAGTATTTTTTGTTCATACTACTTAA